>NC_059997.1:3084821-3390803 GCF_912999745.1 Papilio machaon
ACAATATTGCATTGTAGTCGTTGAAGGTGCGTTTACTTCGTCATAACCTCTTTCTTCGTAACATCTTTCATCGTAGTCCTCAGAGTAATCTTGATTATAGTTATCATCACAATTAATGTTACTAGGATTCTCCTGAACTTGTAGGTTATTATTCCGATGATTATCATTGACTCCGTCGTTCGATTGTGTATTCAAATTCCATCTTTGTGATATAGCACAACTTAAAGTGCCGCCATGTTGAAATGCAAATGGCCACGCCTGTGAAAAGAAATTGAAAATAACAAAAAAGTTAATAAAAATTATATTGCGGTGTTTTTGTTACTCTAAAATTGTATTTACTTAAATAATTTACTTCGCTTATATTTCTCCTTCTTAATTTTTCCAAATCTCAATCATTGAATTTAATTAATTTACAATATGCTAAAAATATTCCGAAGGATATTAATAAACGTTATTAAATAGATTATGTAATAATCAAAATGACCGAGAATTGAATGAAAATTGACCGAGAAGAGAATGTGATGTTATCGTATGTTAGAGGGCAGCCCATATTAAATTTTTTGCAAAGGTAAGTAACCTATGTAAGATATTATATAATGGAGCTCTTAAACTCTCCACCTTTTTCATTTTGTTTGTAAATAATTTGGATATCCCAATACTATGTTAAAACACATCATTCTAAAATTTATACAAATTGGATTTTAAAATCAATGCGTATAAATTAAACATAGCCCTTTAAGTAAGTTATCTTAAATAAATTACCTTTTATTTATTTTTTAATTTAAATGTCGTAGAATTTAATAAAATATTGAATATCTTATAGGAGTGATAATGTTTAAAATCTACATTTTAAACATTATCACTCCTATAAGATAAAATGACCGGTTTTACTTTTACAATGTTATTTCAATATTTATTAAATTCTACGACATTTAAATTAAAAAATAAATAAAAGGTAATTTAAACATTATACAGCCTACGCACAGAGCTCTCAATTTAACATTAAAACAAAGGAATCGTGGAAACAATAAACCGAAGCATCTCTTTTACGTCCGGGGATAAATTTTATTTATACACATACAACAGCTGCAAACTTTTGGTCAACGCGCGCTTCGACCGTAAAACCGGTGCTGTTTATTGTTGTAACCTTTTTGTTTCTATCGCTTTAGCGCACTGATGATGACTTTGGTTTGTTTATTATAAAGCACTGAAAACGCTTAGGCGAAGTATTGCCCTTGCATTAATAATTCCGACAAAAAAAGATTGCTTTTTTGCGAACGGTCATAGAACACACAAGACGACGGATAAAAAAATAACCAATTTTTTTTGCTGTTTACATTTGTTTAATTTTTTTTAAACAACATTTATGGAAATATGGACGTAGCCTTGATGTTATTTAAATTTTCAGTGAGGATCAGAAAGACTAGATGTTTCGGAACTGAAAATTCTGTTTTTCTACTCCCTTGCGACACTGAAATTACCTCTTTAATCTTTAACTGATTTTACAAGTGCTTTTAATTATTGATAAAGGACTTTTTTTAAATGTTACACATTTAAAATAAATAAAATCGTCTGTAGCCAGTTCAGGCCTATGTTGCCACTAATCCCATGCCATACATCACAGAGTCGGGCCTTCGTGGAACGTGGCTTCTAATCCGTCGACGACAGCATTTAGCCGCGGCGTTTGGCAAATGTCCTGAGCGGGCTCGTGCCTAACCCAAAGTATTAAGGGGATGACAAGCGTGACAGGTGATAAATTTGTCAGCAATTATCTTAACCGCGCTCGTGGGCGTCGCCTACAATGTGTCAGCGGTCTCATGTTTTTCTGTTTGTGTTAATAACTTCACGATTGATCTCTTATTTTTTTCTTCCACAACTATTTTAAGTCAGTAAGCGGTAAGTTCCATGTAGAAAACACAAATTTTATAAAATTAAATTCGTTAATTGATTTTAAAAATTAAAATTTAATGACGTTGGTTAGAATGCTATGCCATGATTTTCACTTTTTGCGTATCTATTGTCACATTAGTTTAAACATTTTTAACAGTGGTAGATGCCAGCAACAACAAATGGCCGGCTCGCCCGGTGAAATACCATGACCACACAGAAGAAAGGCGTGAAGTGGAAGTAATTCCGCGTTTCGTCTGATGAGTGTTGTGCCGGAGGCCTAATTTTAGTCATCTTTCCGCTTCCCACTCTTTTCTTATAAGGAAAGGATGGAAAGGAGAGGTGGATTTGATGGTGGAGGAGATGCTTAGGAAGGTTAAATATTCTCTTTTTGTGCGTCTCCTCCTTCGTCAATTGCGGGTAGGCAACGCATCTGCAATTGCTAATGTCTATCGGCAGCGGTCGCTTCGCCATTACGGCGAATTCATGTGGCCGCTTGCTCGTTCGCCACCTTGTAATAAAAAAAAGCCTAACTGCAATGTTAGCCGTTGTGTGCATGGATCGGCGTAAACATGCCCAGTTGTCAAAACACCTACAATGTCCTAATCTATCCCTACCTTAAATGTAAAAAAATCTGAGCAAATCAAGGGGCTTGGCCCTTCCCGTCGAATCGGCCAATTTGAGATATACTAACCAAGCTGAGCGGGTGTGGCGGCGCATGCGCCGAGCGTGGCGCGAGCAACGCCCGAAGGTGAGCTATGTATGAGGCCGCCAGACGCAGCGTGTCTAACTTAGACAGCTTCGTGTCCGCCGGCACCCACGGTAACGTTGTCTTTAACCTACAACAATAATTGATAATTGTATTCTTGCATAATGACATAAAAAAGAAAACAAATCGCATTCAAATCTACCTCAGTGGAAAGTCAATTCATTTGCTTGATTATGATTCTCGCTTTGCGGATTGATCGAGTTTCCATTCTAGGTTTATGTATTTGGAAAGAGGCGGATCGCATTTTTCTCACATCCACTAGTATAGATGTAGTTTGAATCCAAGGTTCATAGCAACTTCTACTTTCAATCATGCTTATTTCTCTCCGTAAAGAATTTGACAACTCGTTTTTTATACTATTCAAAAATTGTTTTCGAAAATAATAAGTAAGCTAAAGATAGATGACTAGCTCTTGTCCGGTATAACTTATAAAGCAACAGCTCTAGTTCTGTAATAACTGCGTCACAGCCGGACACGGTGCGTTTAAACCGACCTAGAATAACAAATCATAGACGGATATGGAAACAGATGTAAGATGTTTCTGTCAGAAGGCACTCAAATTTGTAAATGATTGTAAGATAAATACTTAGCAAAGCACATTGTTTCTTAACTATTACTGTTACCGCATAAGCCAATTGTGAGGGAAGTTATAACTGATAAGCATTTAATATTCTTTACTATTTACAAACTTTAACTAGTAAATGAAGGAATGAAGATAGTGACAACACACATCTATGTCGCAAAAGTATGTTTATTAATTAAATTGTGATCTCTTGGTACCCGTACGTAAGTGTTATACTATGGAGTTTCCTTGATGTTATTTGTAGAGCAAAAAGCCATTAATTCCCGGTTGCTAAAAATGATCACATCACATTAATTAACTAATAATAATTATGAATATGATATAACTATCATACCTGCAAAATGCTTTAGAGAGGACTCTCATCCTGGCCCGCTCCCGGGCGTTCGCCGCGTTCCTGTGCTGTGGCTCGTGTGAACTCCTTCCTGTTTTGTTTTAATCATCGAATATTAAATAGATAGAACTTTGCAGAATATTTTTAAGAGAACTTCGTATTGTTACATATAACTGGCCGGTAATAAAGACCGTAGTGTTGGGGTTCAACCAGTGGGGCTTATTAATTTTTAAATTATAATTGCTTCGTTATTAAGTCCGTATTATGCGTTAAGTTTTAAAATAACTCTAATAAAAATTTAATTTACGCTTTTAAAAACTTAATGTAATTAAATAATTACACTGAGTAATTACCCCCCCGCCCGTTTAAGATTATTTTATGTCAAATTAAATTAGATTATTGTTTGAAAAAAAAAAAATGAATTAAGAAAATACCCGAGCTAGATTGCGTATCATCGAATAAGAAATCATCATCATCTTGGTCGTCAGATCTTTTGTCGACGGGTGGTGATCTATTGACGCGTTTTCTCGGCATTGCACTGCACTTTAACTTTCCACTTCACTGTCCATATCTTAAACAGGCATTATATTACCGGAGGGTTGTTTGCCCTCTTGTCTGTCTGTACGACGTCTATCATTTGGGATGCGCGCGCGCAAGGCGGGCGGCATACGTTGGGCGGCGCTTCTAAACGCCCCACCCGGATTTTAGAATGATCCCTCCGCAAATGAGATTCGTGGTCATAATTTATTAAGCTACGTTCTTTTTGTTTCTTTAATATTTTTTTTATGTTATTGTTTAATGATTAATGTTTAATGAAACAAATACTATATAAGTACGTATTCAGGCAGATTTTTTTAAATAATATTCAGAGCTGCTTAATTGATTTTGTATGTACATTTTTTATTGAAGTAAACATCGTAACACTAACTTAATCTCCTTCCAAAAATAAAAATTTACTCGTAGAAATTATGTAATGAACCAAAGATATAAAAATATTTAATGAATATTATCACGCATTTAAGGAAGGGTCAAAAACTAAATTGGAAATTCGCTGATTGTGATGAAATGTTTTTTTGTAAATTGGCAGAATCGTTAAGCTGTTGGTTGTATCCACATCTATTTACCATAATTGATTTTTAAAAGATGAATTTGTATTTATGAAATCTTTAAAGTAATAAAAATATTTAGTAAAGATATCAAAGTGTTTTATTTGGATTTAGCGTAATTTCAAAAATACATGAAAAGTTTTTTATTGCAATAGATGAAGAAGCAATTAGGGATGTCAGGATGAAACAAAAAGATTGACAGGTCGGGTCGCGCTTCCGTTGTCATTTAATATCTTATTTATCTGTGGCTCTACACGTGCTATGCACTCACAAACTCACACTCACAGAATTATTATATAAGTAATTTAATAGATTGTGTAATATACTCTAAAATAAATGTTCGTGTAAGAAGGGGTAAAGTAAAGAAAGCGTATATTAGAGGAAGTTTGAAAGTAACGCCAGTGATGGAGAAATTAAGATATGATGATCACACAAACAAGAACGTAAATGTGGAAATGCAAAGGTAGAGTATAGAGTAAGGCATAAGAAAGATGGATGGGTTGTGTAAAAGAGGATATGTGTAAAAATAGGGTGAATTCAGATGTAATGAGGGCTGACAGAGATGTTGGAAAGAGTACTAAAAACTGTGCCAACCCTCCATAGGAAAAAAACAAGCTGATATTAACGATAATGATGATGCATATTATTTAATTATGTATATATAAACTTAGTAAGTTTAGAACTTATTAACTATTCCCTTATCATCATAATATTATTAAATGAATGTAGACATTTAATATGTTTTCCGCCGGCTAAACTTTTGTTTGAACTCGCTCGCGCCTAATTGTGGAAGTGATCAACTGCGGCGGCTCCCAACCGTGAGGTATCGGAGAGATTGCTGCAAATAGGATATTTCTAGGGTTGAGACAATTTCCATAAAATAAAATAAGTGTTTTTTATAAAAGTGACGTACAACATCTATATATATAAAAGAAAGTCGTGTTAGTTACACCATTTATAACTCAAGAACGGCTGAATCGATTTGACTGAAAATTGGTGGGCAGGTAGCTTAGAACCAGGAATAGGACATAGGATCATTTTTACCCCGTTTTTTTTTTTATTCCGCGCGGACGGAGTCGCGGGTAAAAGCTAGTACGTTATAAAAGTCTATAATTCCACGAGAAACTTTATATGAATATTTATTATCTTGGATCTTGTGTTAAAAAATGTTAGAACATATTATTTTGTCATTGACTATTTCAGTTATCCTATGCTATCCTAAGATGTCATTCGTTTTCGAAATAAATAAAAACACTTAGTTAATACTACCAAAAAACAGTCGCACCTTATATCGGTCATTTCATTGTAAAACGCAAATTAATTATTCCTGTATATTATTGGGACAGCCCTATCTCAACCAGGTGGCGAATATCACAGCGCGGCGTTCAGTTTAGCCGCTGACGAAGAGCTTCGTTTTAAGCGCCATCAAGTGTGACTTACGGCGCAGTGCCGGTTGTTTTCTCAACAAATATTATTCTTTTTCCCACTTACACGAATTCCATACAGAAAATAACTAATCGCCATGTAGGTGTAATTATATTTATTCTGGGCTATTCATTTTACGAGTGCATTTAGTGCAATTACCAATTACTTCAGTGCCTGCATGTACTTTAATGCCTTTCAGTGTGCACCATCTTCC
Source organism: Papilio machaon (assembly GCF_912999745.1). Classification (NCBI taxonomy): domain Eukaryota; kingdom Metazoa; phylum Arthropoda; class Insecta; order Lepidoptera; family Papilionidae; genus Papilio; species Papilio machaon. The sequence goes on from NC_059997.1 coordinate 3,091,137, forward strand.
ATTAACAGAGGTTAAAGTTCACAAACAACGGCGATGAGTTATCATTGATGACTCATGATATGGTCACAAAACTAGATCCAGGAATACTTTTCGAAGCAGGAAATGTAACACAATTTAAAGACCTGCTTTATTTATTTAAAAAAATCGAAATGTTGAGCAATTGATAATATAAGTACAAGCATTAAAATATAAATGTTGAGGATTAACATGAGAATTCGATGATCCAGGTCCGAACAGACATAAATAATGTAACCAATAGCTATATTACTACTATAGGTTATTTGTCGTTCTTATAAGTTTTTTATGTAAAACTAAATAGGGAAAATCTTAATTTTTTAGTCAAAATTTGAAAAAGTAAAAAAAAATTACAACATTCTCTTTGCATTTGCATTAAAGTCCGACAACATTTTAGAGTTATAGACCGATAAGGCTATCTGAACCAGTGGGCATAAGTCAAACTAAATTATAACAGCTCACTAGCTCTGCGCCCCTCCCCTGTTAACGTCAAAAATGATACTAGATCCCCTTTGTACTGTAGTTGTCATGTTAATTTTTTGTTTTACATATCATAATTATAAGTAGAAAATTAATTGCTTGGAGTTGCAAAATGGACGACTACCCGAAAAAGTTACGAAAATTTTACCATTAAACTTGGTTATCGGTATTTAAATCGGTTGGTTATAAATATAATTTATTTGACATATTCCCACCGGTTCAGACAACTTTCTTGGTCTATTCTCTATACCGTTGGTTTGATCTCTCTCTCTCTTTCTCTCTGTCTCTAGAGTGGGTCCCTAAAGGCTGAGGATCATGGCAAGCATCAGGGTTATAGTTCTGGAGTAGATGATAAATTCTGTTGGTTTGATAATAAATTTTAAAACGACTATGCTGTCAGTGTCACTTGCCTTTCTTGCTGTCAGTGTCAGTGTCAGACAATAATTGTCCTATGAATGAAAATAAAATCGAAAAATTAATGTTCCTAATCAAACTTTGTTATGATTACATTCAAGTCAAGTAACTAACTTGTTTTGTAATGTTATTTAACAAACCAGCCTTCTTATACAGTCTCCAACACGCTTTTTAGGCCGTTATTTCATATCATTCCAATGATAAATTTACGTAAATAGCCAATATGCTTCCCGGAATAGGTGTATTTGGAACAGGATCAGTTGCTAAAGTACTGGTCCCATTCTTGAGGGAAAAAGGATTTTCAGTGGAAGCCATATGGGGCACAACACTGCAAGAAGCCGAAGCAACTGCGAAGGAGCTAAAGATACCGTTTTTTACTAATAAAATTGATGACGTTTTGTTAAAGAAAAATGTCAACTTAGTTTTTATAGTTTGTGCGCCAAATCTTCATGCTCAGATCTCAGTGAAGGCTCTTGGTATTGGTAAGCATGTTGTGTGTGACAAGCCTGCAGGGCTGTGCCAAGCGGAAGCTCTTAAAATGGTGCGAGCTGCACAATATTATCCAACACTTATTTCAATAATAAACCATTCATTACGATTCTTACCGGCCTTCAGCTATATGAGAAAGTCTATTGTAGATGGTTACTTGGGCAATCCTGAAGAGTTAACCTTAATTGATGTCCGTGTTCAAATGGGCTCTTTACTTGGTAACACTTACAACTGGTTATGTGATGACACAATGGGTGGAGGAACATTGACACTTGTTGGAAGTCATGTCATTGATCTGGTGACATTTTTAACAGGACAGAAAGTTGTGAAAGTACATGGTGTCCTAAGGACATTTGTAGAAGAGACTGATAAAGTTAATGGTATAAGAAAGATCACAGCTCCAGATTTTTGTACATTTCAGTTGCAAATGGATAAAGGATTGTTAGTGACAGCAACATTAAACAATCATTTACCTGGCCCATGCTTTAACCAAGAAATATATGTTTGCAGTAAAAAGGGTTATTTAGTTGTAAGAGGTGGAGATTTACATGGGAAACTACATAAAGTTAGTAAGAATATTCCAGAAGAAGAAAATAAGAGGGCACATGACAAAGAAGATGTGATATATGTTGATGTTGAAGATTTGAGTTGTACATCCAGTATTATTCCTAAACCATACATAAAAGGTTTGTGTAAAATGATTAGTGCTCTTAAAGAGGCATTTCTCCCTGTGAAGGAGCAAATGGATTGGATTAAAGAGCCAGTCAGAGCAGCAGCTACATTTGAAGATGGTCAGAGAGTGCAAGCCACTATGGAAGCATTAAGAAAATCAAGTGAGGATGGTTGTTGGACCACAGTGCAACTTCTGACGGAACCACCGGATCCTAATCCTGCATTATCCGCAGCTGTCCGACGCACAGCTATATCTTTGCAGTAAATTTGCACAAATTATAAGTTGAGCAAAAATTGAAATAAACTTCACTTACAGCACCTAAATTGCATTTCCTGGTTATGATTTTGTGGCTTATGTATTTTACATTTTTTTACAATCTTTAAGTTTCCTCTATGTACTTACTGAGATTATATTATTGATGACAGTTTAAAAAAATCATAATATTTTTTAATGCTAATGATAGTTTTTTTCAAACATTTACTTTTTTTACTATCAAGTATTTGAACACAGTATTAATTAATCAATATGTACCTATAATTTGCCATAAACGATTTTGTTTTTTGAATTGTATTATTTTTGATCATAAAATGTATATCAAGTATTATTGTAAGATGCAAAGTGAATAAAATGCAATATTTTTCAGTTCAATTTAATATGGTAAACAGCTATGTTTATACTAGAACAAATATGATTGCTAGATTTTATATATTAATGATCTGTTAAGTAAGGGGATAAATATAAGTCTAGATAAGTACTAAATTGTGGTTTTCAGACCAAAGTCTCTGTATAAAACATATCTCAGTTGTTATCATTGACAAAACAAAGATAACTATGTTGTAAATGGAGATTTTGGTCTTAAAAACCCACAGTTAATGATACATATAAATATGTGCTATCAATATATGTATATATTGCTTGCTTTATGTTATAAATAAAAAATCTTTTAGAAAATATGCTTGCCATACAATTTGAAAGTTACAGATGAAACATATTTAAACAATCTGTGCACTACATACTTATTGAGATGATTTAACAATAAAATAATGTGATGCTTTCAGTTTATTCAGTTTTATTAATGTATAGACTAAATAAAAATATTATGTTGTAACTCTCAGTTTATTACATCTCACAAAATTCAGATCATAAAGATTTTTAATGTTAACCTTAATTTCTTTGAAACATATTTATTGCAATGAGACCATTTACAGTAACAGAATACAGGGAACAAAGAAGGGAAACAACAAAACTCCCAATTTGTGATGTTTTTGCTCGAGTAGGACTCTTTAAGATTAGTCTTAAGCATCTCCATTTAATTATGATCTTTATGTGTATATTGTGGCTTCATCAAACTAACCATCAGAATTTTTTTTACTAAATAGAGTTATGAATGACTAGCTGAATTCAAAAAAAAACTTAATTAGTAGCCTATATGTTCTTCCAGAAAGTGTTCTACATCTATACCAAATTTCATCGAGATCCATGCAGCCATTCTGGAGATTTCTGGAGACCTTCTCACAAACTTTCATCCATCCATCTAAGCATTAACATTTACAATATTAGTAAAATAATAACAACCATGTATGAAGAAGGTATGTATTTCAGTTTCTTGTTATTCAAAATATATTTATGTAATAAATTGCTTTAAATGATAAATATGTAAATGCCAAGTCCAAACTAACGGCAGGTATAATTTATTATCCTAATGTGTCGCTAGACATCTAAGTGAATTCAAGACATATGTAATTAATAAAACATACAGATTGAGCAACTTTTTTTAGTCCATGTAAATGTAAAATAAAAAATAGCTTATTCTTTCAAGTTTTGTCTGAAGATAGTATTGAAATGATGTTATTATAAATTCCAATTGCAAAAAAAGTATATTTTACGTAACAAAGTAGGATATACGAATTTTGAGGTTATGTTCACTTTGATAAATTAATCAAAAGTAATTTCAGGGACAGAAAATAATACACAATTTTTATAACAATATTATAATAAATGGAAATAACATAACATTATACCCCACAGCAGTGGCAATTACACAATCACATTGACATACAGGACTACATCTAAAGTCTGAACCAATTCGAAATCCCGCAAAACTAAAACTAGCACTAATATTAATTCTCAATCTTGGCTAAAATATCCGATTCTCTGAAGAGGTGATACTCCTTCTCATCATTGTCAAGGGAGACTTTGGTACCGCCGTATTCCGGTAGAAGAACTTTATCGCCAACCTTCACTAGTACGGGAATAAATTCGCCATTTTCCTTTCTTGCTCCAGGACCTACTGCAATTACTTCACCATGAAGCACTTTGGATTGGGCCTTTTCTGGAATAACGATTCCTCCAGCAGTTCTGGTTATAGCTTCAGCTCTTTTTATTAAAACTCTATCGAGCAGAGGAATGAGGGTTTTCACAGCGTTTGCCATTATTTTCTCTTTCTAGTTAAACAACGGCGTAACGACAAAATTGAAAATGAATCGCTATTCAAGAAACTCCTTTCGTAAAGTCTAGAATATTCGTAATTCAAATTCCGATAATGCCGGGAGATGAACTTCGCGAACAAAATCCATGCGTTATCTGTGTTGCCTGTTTTAAACTACTCATGAGTAAAATCTATCAATTTGAGTTATTTCCATAATATTTTGTTGTAGCTTAATAAAACATTAATTCTCAATAAATATAACTTATTACATAAAATTATTTTCCTCACAAAGATTATTTAATAAATTATTTACTGGACGAATTAAATCAAACTAAGGTGAAATTTTATTGACATCTAGCGTCGAATAGCTTTAACTTCAAAGTGGAGTAGACGATAATAGATGGCGCTTCAGGTACATTAAAAGTTTAATCGATCAAATCGATTGAAAAAATTTATTATCGAGCAAGAGGAGAAATGAATGGGTTGATGTTGATAGTATTGTGGTGGATGTAAACCTCTAACTTAATAATTTTAATAACTTTAACCTGGAACTCTAAAGTTCGATGATTTTAATACTCTTTCAAAATATCTACGAACTACTGAGCATATTTTGAAAAGAATAGTTAATGTTACACAATTAATTTATAAATACTTTAAATTTTTATTAATTGGTACAATATCTTGGCACATATATGGCATTCCTTGTAGGATTGTCTGCAGCTAGCACGCGAAATCTTCGACGCCGTGACCGCCGCAGGAATGCGATTGGCGCCGGCCAGTCTCGGGCACACCTGCGTCTGCGCACCGCGAACAATGCGAAGTGGGAACACGCACGGCGCCCGCTAGCGCCAAATCACGTATTTACGTTATGTTACTAGCGGGTAAGTCATAAAGATTTTAAAGAAGCCATTTTATCAGGCTAAATTTTATAAATTAGGTAAAAATATATACCAGAAATCTATAGCACAGATCTAGTATTCTAAATTGTTCACATTCGCGACTCGAATCTCAGTCCCCGTATCACAGAAACAACAGTGGTAGTCGGTTTACTTCATAGTAAAGTTTCTTGTGAAAAGTAATACATTCGACATTCACTGAGTAACAGTTAATATTTTATTACATTACATATAATTGATACATGGAATTATTATTTTTACTTAAAGGACCACTTTTTTGTTACGTATAAAAACGTTTAAATACTTATAAAAAGAGTTGAACAATAAGGCGGAAAAATGCAAGAGGAATCCCAGCACAGAGGTTCACACGAACAAATCCGAAACGAATTTTGCAAACGACTCACGTGTGTTTTAGTGTGACCGTAGTTTTAATGTATTAGCGGATTAAGTTTCTAGATATTTCGAGATTACAAGAAAAAAACTCAAGGTGCTTCAATCGAAACAACCTCTTTATAAGTATTTTAGTATAGTAAGTAACAAATAAAAAATAATCAGTTAGAGAACATTTAAAATAATTATGTTAGTCATTTATAAGATATTTACGTACGAATTATCGTAATTATACGAGTATTTAATAATCTAAAGAAAAAGTTGTTTTGAAGGATTTATTAAAGAATAATCTACAATTGCACCGAATGAAAACCTCTTTTTGGATAGGAGAGGTGGATATGGCGATGGAGGGGATGCATATGAAAGCAATCGAAATGGCAAAGTATCGGCAAATTCGATTGTCGAATGGCGAAATTAGTTGGCTGCATTGCAAAAAAATGTAAGACTTCAAATTAAAGCCTTCAAGTCTAACCTTACAAGCTAATTAAAAATCTATGCATTGATTTGTTTATAATATAGAAATAAAGAGTTCAAATTATCCTAAATATATTATCGTTTATGGTTACATTTGGGTAATAACAAAAAGTTGCGGTAATAGTCTGACGCGGATGTTCAAAGCGTACAAAATAACACAACAAACAGACCAACATAGTTTGTATAGCTTTATAACACACTGGCAATACAAATTTGCTGTAAAATAATTTATAGTATACCTTATACCTTTGTGTTAAAGTCGACTATTGCATGAATTATTTACTTGTGAGTGAATTAGATGGTTGTATATCACTTCCAGATTATAAATTTCGTCTGTTTAAGCTTTTACTAGACCCATATTTTTTCATTATACTAATCATTGACAATTTGACATGTAATTTTTGAGAATATTGTTGAGTATTGTATACTGATTTTTACTTGCGATATACATTAGATTAGTTTTTATTTAGATTTTGTCAACTTGTCAATAGTTCATTTGTTTTTCTCAATTTTCCGTTAGTTACAAAAATTAATTAGCGAGATAAAAAGCCGACGGTATTTGCGATCTGATGGTGACGCAGAGAGACTGTCAGAGATGTCGGTTCTCACGGCATTGCGGCGCGCACAGGTGCGCATCCGGCTATCTCATTTTGCCGTGAATTTGAATCCGTTTAGAACTTGGAACGTTCTAATTGAGACTCCAAAAACAGCGAAAATAATTAAAAACAATATAATACGATTAGCTATTATTTTAATAATAATAATAAACTTTATTTATTGCAATTAAAAATATGCAGATTATTTAATTAACATGAGTAATGTTTGTCATAAATTTCTTCAAAAATCTTCATCCTCTTCGGTTCGTAATTAGTCAATAGTTTAATTTCTCTGTCAATTCTTAAGGAAACAGGATTGTTTTCTGTGAACGCGGGCCATTCAGTCAACGTTTCCAATCTATCTTCCGGGGTAGGGGAACTAAAAATACAAAAAATATTAGGTACTACTGATGTTAATAGTTGCAAGGCACCAAGTTGACCGAGAAAGCTTCATTATTTCTATACAACATGTACATACCTATATTTAGCAAAATTAGTCCACATTTTTGTCATTAAATTTCGTATAATTAAATCTTGTCCGATAGCTCTTCTCATTAATTTGTGACACAACACATAACTTTGATCGTCAGTGTGAGCCGCACCTCTACCCTTAATACAACAAAGGCGTTTGAAATAGTTGATATTTCCATCATAGCAAAACTCATAGAAACGTACAGGCACACCGTGACCAGCCATCATCTTTCCACTGATCCAAATTCCAGACACCATTTCAGAATCTGTTATGAAGTCAACTGCAAGCGCATCATACTCATCTCCTGGTTTAATGTCTTCTGTATAAGCCTGAGCCAACTGAGCATCGTATTTACATCTTTCTGTTGCGTCAAAATCAAACGACCATCGATCTGTAAATATTTTCATTTCCAGAATGTGTGATATTGTTTTTGGTTTCGCAATACGCATCAAATAACCCTCTTTGTTGCAAAAACCTTTAATAACAGGTACATGATTGAAATTACCCATCTTCAATAATTCATATGGCTTTTCTGTTAAAAAAGCTTCCCCATTCCCGAAATCTTTTTCAATACAAGGAACAAATCCAAAGAAAAATCCATCAACTTTCCAATTTTCGGCAATTTGTGTAGCCGATGCGGTCAACGCTGTTCCGGGAATATTTAAAAAAAACTCATTAAGACAAATTTTATTTTCTAATGATCCCTTATATCCTAAACTTGCGGCAAGTAGACTAACTACTTTCATTGACTCATTATTAACTGCCCAATGATTAAGACAAGAGCCCGATTGAAGTATAGCTTTATGAAATAGACCCTTGGATCTTGGTGAAACAATGTGATACTCAACACAAGCAGAGCCTGCACTCAGCCCAAATAAAGTGATGTTATTTTTGTCCCCACCAAAATGTTTAATGTTGTTTTGGACCCACTCAAGAGCTTTGACTTGATCTTTCAAGCCCATGTTGCCTGCTACTTCTGGTATGTCCAAAGATAAAAATCCTAAGACGGAGAGCCTGTAATTGATTGTGACTATAACTACATTGTGCTCGATGAGAAAATCTGGTCCATGTTCATTTTCTAATATTCCGTTTCCACGAATGAAACCACCGCCGTGTATGTAGATCATTACAGGTAATGTTTCAGATTTCTCAGCTGGTATCTTGGGAGTATAGACGTTTAAATAAAGGCAGTCTTCGCTTCCCACAACTCGACCACTTATTACGTCTGTTTGTAATGACACGTTGTTCTTATTCGCAACAGTTGCATCTCTCACGCCATACCATTTTTCTGGAGGTTGAGGACTCTGCAATGGCAATATGTATTTAATTTAAAATATCAACTGGTCTATAAAGTATGTTAAAATAAAGAGGATAATTTAACAAAGGTAGTTCCCGCAACAACAATAGTTCTTGGGTGCACGAATGGGTCAGGTTGGTCGGTGAAATACCACAAGGCCTTAAATCATTTTAATCCACGTTCCCTTCCCACCCTTTTCTTGTAAGAAAATGATGGGAAGGGGAAGTGGATTTGGCGGAGGAAGGTATGCATAGGAAGGGGAAATATCCTCTTTCTTTGTGTCCCCTCGTCCGATGATTGATGATAGGCAACGCATTTGCAAACGTAGATGTTCACAGGCAGTGCTCGCTTCGCTATTTCGGTGAATTCTGGTGGCCGCTTGGTCGTTTTCTAACTTATAATATATAAAAAACTATGATTTTTACTGAACAAGATTATAATAAAAGACTTGCAGGATGTTATGTGCTAATTAAAACGATATAAGAAATAAACGTACATTTTCATAGAAAATAATTTGAATTTAATATACTTAACCTTTTTATAAATGCGAATGTATAGATGGATGGATGGATGATTCTTTGAAGTTATCTCCGTAACGGCTGAACGGATCTTGATAAAATTTGGTACAGAACATAGTCTGGAAGAACACATATTAAGTTTTCTTTTAATTCAGCGCGGATGGAGTCGCGGGCGACAGCTAGCTAAAAACAGAGATGATAGATCAAGGGATACAAATATTTCGGCACAGTACAAATAAAAACAAATAATATACAAATAACATTTTAAAGCCTATCATACCTTGAACCTTAGTTGTCCCACCGGGGGTTTGGCATATGGAATACCCACAAACTCGTAGAACACAAATCTATTATCAGTTTGTGATTTTCTCCCTTGCAGCATGCCTTGCTCTATTGATACCGTGGCCATCGTCCAATTTTTTGCGATTTGATCAGTGATAAACTTTACGCTTTATTGAAAGTGTTCTCGGGTATCATTTAAGACTGTCTTGAAAACTGTGACACCGTTAATATATATGTCAGTGTAATGTAATTAAACGTTGTTGGTTCTCATATGATAAATAAGATCCATCTTTTTTTTACCCCGGACATAATTGTGTGAAAATTTCGACAAATATTCTAAGCAAAAAGCGCGTCTCTTGTGAGAATTTACTTTATCAAAAATCAGAGTTCACTTATTGTAAAAAAAGCCTTCCTAATTTCGCGCTGTATCGACAAAAGGTATTTGTTGATACTGACTGAATCGGAAAAATTCTGACTTGACTGACTGACTGACGTGACTTGTAAAGACTGCAATTATAAATTGTTGTTTGAATAACATAATTTAATATGGGTTCAGCTTAGCTAAGACACACGTGTCAAGTATCTGTGTAACAGTGGGTTTCGACTGCCGGCCGTGACACTTGAGTTGACACATATCCTTGTCTCTATTTTTTTTAAAGAATGTTAGGGATGACAATACTATTTATCAATCAGTCAAGTGCAGTCGGAATGAGTATGAAGAGGTACACAAGTAGAGGAAGAGATAGACTGATTGAGTAAAAATAGGGCATGAATTTAATTGATGTTTTTAAAGAAAACATGCATAATTATATGCTATCGCGGATTTTTATTTAGCACATTTAAAGGGCAACAATTCTTCCATATATCATTTTTATGGAGGTCCTATAGTTTAGCCTACGTAAGCGCCTAAAGCAATCTACTAGTCTTCTAGTTATTTAAAAAAAAAATGGGACCCATCTGCAAGCACTTCCTTTCGATTAAAATAATTTTTATCAAAATCGGAATACCAAGGGCGGAGATTCGCAGTAACACACATAAAAAAAAAATACAGTCGAAAAAAAACATGTTCATTTAACTTTATCTTATCAATAGATGGCGATGTTTGTTTTAAACATGTAAATTGGACGTTACCTATTTTACTTCGAAAAACTTTTTTGAACGCTATTTTATTTGGAAAGGAACGTAATTTAATTTTAATTTTAAAGAATTGATAGAGATAAATACAAATAATCTATAAAATTACGAATAATCCGTATAATTTAATAATTCATATATTTATATTAATTATTTTATTCAATTCAATTTAATTTCCAAGCAGTGGCTTTTAGGTGTGCCAAGGAAAGGAACGTAAACAGCCAATCACAGATTGACACTTGACAAAACAGTGATAGCATAGCATGACAGGTACAGAGGCAGGCATTCCATTTCAAGATTTCCAGTTATTTCCTGGCATTTTAACTGCTATTTCAAATATTAAAAGCCAATTTTATGACAATAAATTAAATTAACATTTTCATTCTTATCATATTATTTTTGTTACATCCTAGGAGGAAAGGTAAAACAATTATTGTAAATCAACCACCAATAACAACTCTTCTAGAAACGATAATCATTAATCGTCAATCATTTTTTACAGAAAATTAATTTTAAAATGTCTGCACCAGAAGTGACTATTACTGATGGTAAATTGCGGGGTAAAATTTGTCAAAGTTTAAATGGAGTAAAGTTCTATACGTTCAAAGGAATCCCGTATGCCAAACCACCAGTAGGCGATTTAAGGTTTTCTGTAAGTATATAGTTTTATGCACATAGTGCATTAAGCTTTTCTTGAAAATGAATGGATTTTCTCTTAAAGCCAAGGTGCTAATTATAGTTGGTGACAATGGCAGGCACAATTTTTATCTATATGTTAATATTTTACATGCAGGCATAGCACAAAATAAGTGAAGCACTTTTTAAACAATAATATTTTTTAAATTTCTAGAATACTTATTCTTATACATTCTATAATTAATATTGTACTATTAATTAAAATATTAAATAATATGTTTTAGATACCCGAACCACCAGAGCCCTGGGAAGGTGTGAAAGATACCACAAAGAATTGCAACATATGTGCACAATATGATAGAGCAACGGGTACAGTAATTGGTGATGAAGATTGTCTTTACTTAAATGTATATACACCACGTCTTCCTCATGAAGGGCCACAGCTACCTGTTATGGTTTTTATACATGGAGGGGGATTCTTATTTGGAAATGGAACTGATGATACCTTACACGGTCCAGACTATCTCATTGAAAAAGAAGTTGTTATAGTTAGTTTGAATTATAGATTAGGCATACTGGGATTTTTATCCTTAGGCCAAAAAGGTGCTAGTGGCAATATGGGCTTAAAGGATCAACTACTTGCACTAAAATGGGTACAACAAAATATAGCTCAGTTTGGTGGTGATCCTAAGAATGTAACTATTTTTGGTGTGAGTGCCGGTGGAGCATCCGTTGAATATCTACTTCTGTCTCCAACAACCAAAGGTTTATTTCACAAAGCTATTGCCCAATCTGGCTCATCTCTTTTACATTGGGCACAAAATAATGAAATAGAAAAATTGGCTTATAAAATACCACTTATTAAGAAAAAGTTTCCAGGAAACAATGATGAACTATTGAAAATTTTAAAGGAAATGCCTGTAAAAGAACTAATACAAGCTTCTATGATAGCTCTTGCGATGGGTACTCACCGTGGAGGCATTACCTTTGGCTTTGTTCCAACTGTAGAAAAGTCCGGAGACTGGGAACAGTTTATAAATAAATCCACTTATGATATGTTATCAAATGGCGAGTTTACTAAAGTGCCGTTTATGAGTGGCTTTTGTACACGTGAGGGTCTTTTAATGATTCCCTTTAATCCCCAAAAAATAGAAAACATTTCAAGTACAAAGTCATTTGTATCAGAACTGCCTTTCAACTTTGATATCACAGAAAAAGATGAACTTGATAAAAAGCTGAAATTGGTGTATTTAGAAGGTGAAAAAACACACAAGGATGATGATTATTATGCTATTGATTTCTTGACTGATGTAGATTTTCTTGGGGGTGTGTATGTTGCTACTTCACTGATTGCTAAGAAGAATTCCCCTGTGTATTTCTATGAGTTTTCATATGATGGTAATTTAAATTACTTTAAAAAAACAAGAAACATCGATAGAGGTGGAGCTTGTCATGGTGATGATGGCGGTTATTTGATTAAATGTGATATTTTTAAAGAAGCTGAAATCTCTGAAACGGATAAATTGGTACGCGAAAGGATGTCTACGATGTGGACGAATTTCGCTAAATTTGGGTAAGTTTAGATATGTCAGTCATAATCCTTTATTGAGTAATAAATGCTCTGATTGTCTTGCTCATTAGCCAATTAAATTATTAACATTTTTTATTTACAGTGATATATATTTTTCCTTATTGATTTTTCTCTTTTTAATTACTTAATTATACTTTTTATATATACACGCCATTTTATATATCACTCAAATTGAAAGTAGATAGTGTAACACAGTTTATTAATTTGCATCTCGGAGTTAAAAAAAATATTAAAATTTTATAATCTACTTTTCTAGTGGCTTTTGAAAAATCGATATCAGTGAGACGCACTTTCTTATTTGATACGTAAAATATATTAAGTCCTCTGTAAGTGTGCTGAATCCATTAGTTGATAAACAATTAAGTATAATTTGCTTTGTTGGCATGCTTTTTACTTTATTTCTAATAGTTTGTTTTTTATTTTAGTAACCCAACACCAACAGTCGACGATATTATAACTACTAAGTGGGAACCTGTTACGGATATAATGTCGTATTTATTCATTGACGATAAACTGACAATGAAGGAAAATCCATACCCCAACAGAACTAAATTGTATGAAGAATTGTACAAGAAGTATTATTAAACATTACTAAATTTGTTATTTTCTAAAGAAATTCTAAAGAAAAATTTATGTGGTACAATGAATATTTGAATGAAAAGGGAATATACACATGTTATAAAATTTTAATTTATAAAAGTGTTTTAGATTTTTTTTGTAATATTATTTTAAACAATGAATGGTGGTCGAGCGTCATTGTCAAGGCTCAGGGGTTAAGCATGAATTGTAATTTGCGGGACCAGGGTTTGAATTCTGCCATGCACCAATGTGTTTTTCCATTTTTGATTTACATATGTACATTTATCCGACGTTCTTACGGAAAAAGAAAACGTCGTTAAACAACCCGTACTTGGCCAATGTAAATATATCATGTGAATTTTTTTTATATACATATGTGAGTCTTTGTCCATCTTAGGACGTTCCTGTAAGAGTCGCCCACCAACCACCATTATATATGTAACTCTGTCCTCCTTAGGATTCTCCTTAAGAGTCTCCCACCGACCACCATTATATATGTGGCTCTTTGTCCGTCTAAGGATGTTTTTTTAGAGTTTCCCACCAATCACCATTATATATGTGACTCTTTGTCCTCATTTAGACGTTCCTGTAAGAGTCTCCCACAAATCACCATTATATGTGTGACTCTTTGTCCATGTTAGGACGTTTCTAAAGAGTCTCCCACCAACCCCCATTATATATGTAACTCTTTGTCCTTTTTAGGACGTTTCTTAAGAGTCTCCCACCAACCACCATTATATCGAGGCTGGAAAGCGTAAACGCTGTAACCCCGAAAGTATGAACTTTACAGGAGAGCCAAAAAATCATAACTCGTGAGCTGATACGCCTACAAGTATGCGGTATTAAGCAATCATTATCGTTTGATAATGGTTGAAATTATTAACGTGTGAAAAACATATTCGCGATTTCAAGGGTTACAGCGTTTATGCTTTCCAGCGTCGATATGAACAATTCACATATAAACAATTTAACAGATTTATTATACTACGTACAACCAAAAACGTTTGAAATTTATAAGAATCAAGGCGGTCTGTCGCCGGCCATGTGGACGTGTGCACGCACCCAGTGTCGCACTATCACACAGTGTTGGGGCAGTCCCGCACTCTGCGTAAAAGTCAATCTATCCGTTTGCGCAGCACGGCGTTAAAGCCGTCAGTGTGCGCTTGCGCAAACATCCCGGATGCTCTACAGTGGCGGGGTGTTCGGTACAGATGTACTATAGTTCGTCATCTTCAATGACGAACTATATGTTTGAATTTCGCGGTTGACCTACACAGGTTTTATGTAGGTAGATCGACTCATTTTTATTCTCCCGCACAAGCGGGTAGTTAGAAATCCCTCTCCGCTACGTTCGGGCGCAGGGCCTGCGGGGGGGTTGTGCGGGGAAAGAGTGAGTCGAGAGAGCTCATCGTGTCAGCATCGGGAGTGGTCGGCAATTTGATAGCACATCGGACGTGTTTATTATATAGCGTACAGGGTCGCTAAGTTTACGGTTCCGCGTTCGGTTCGATAAAGGACGCGTCTATAGGGCGCTTACGGGAAGCGGTGCATCGGGTGCATCAGGAGTGCAGCATTGCTGGCGCCTTTAGACTGTATGACAGTGACTTATTTGACTCGACTGACACCGTCAGAGTGACCAGGCACCTGCAGGCGGTGAACGGGGCATCGAATTGGTAATTGCCACTTCATATAATTACAATAATACGCCAGGCCTTGTGAGACGTAGTCTTAGGCAGGTTGTGCCGCGGGACCCGACCCGTCGTGTACGGCACACGGGGGAACCCCAGCAGCATCCTAAGGCTATTGCTGTATTGTACACGAAGGGCGCTGAGAGCCCGCTGCGTATAGCTGACCCACAGATTTCACGTGTACAACTTAATGACATACAAAAAATCTTGATTATAATAAAGACAGATTTATTCGTGTTTACATTTAAATGGTAACTGAGTTGTATTTTGAAAAAACACAAACAAACAAACGGACTTAATTAAAATATTTATTGCATAACAAAACTTAAGTGACTTCAAAAAAAATATATGACCCGGTGGGCATACATATAAGTCATATGGGATAATGCTCTGGCGGCTAGACAAAGTAAAGTTCGATAAGCGAAGTCATTAATCGAAAAGTCAAAAGGCATCAATCAGCTAGTGAGCTATAACAATTTAGTTAACTTATGTCCACCGGGACAAATAAGTTCTTCGGTCTATATCTTTTTTGTCATATTTTTAGTGTGATTTTCTATGTCTATGTAGGTTTTAGTTTTCTTTTTTCTGACAGATCTAACCGCGACCACAGAGTTTCTCACCGGTACAGATAAGTCGATCCGCTATAAATTTATTTTATTTATTTAAACTTTGTACATACACATGAAGTATTGTACTGGAAAGCTTAACTCTAAAAGAGTTCTCTTACAGCTTACCATTATATAGAGAGAGGTTGTTTAATGGGTAATTTATTTATTTATTTATTTAATAAGTAAATGTGTGTACAAGTCGTCATAAATAACGTCTTAAATAATAAACTTAATAAATATTACATATATACATAACACATATACATAAATAATTATATACATACATACAATATATATAAATATATATATATATATATATATATATATATATATATATATATATATATATATATATATACATATATATTTTGTTTAATAGCAAAACTCAAAGTGATATAAAGTGTTCCTTTAGACCTTTTTTGAAGGATGGCAGCGATGTACTTTCTCGTATGGACGACGGAAGAGAGTTCCACAGCGTAACGGCACGGACAGTAAAAGAGTTGGCAAAGCGAGAGGAAGTGTGTGAGGGATATTTTAAAAGAGAAATTTTTTTAGACCTGGATGGTTGGATTTAAATGTTACGTCATCCAATTTATTTTTCATATTTATTGTAAATTTCTTCAAAAATTGCCATTCTTTGTGGTTCGTAGTTACTTAATATATTGATTTTTTTATCAATACTTAAATACACGGGATTATTTTCCGCATACACAGGCCATTCTACCAAATTATCCGAACTGCATTTAGGTGTCGGGCAACTGAAAAAGAAAACATTGGTTTTATATTATAATCTTTGGTTATGTAAATAGTAATAGTTGCTTGGTCACTAAGGAAGACCCTCAGTCAGCAAAACAATCGGCAATGAATGTAACACATACATTAAGTATCTCATTAAAATTAGATTTTTACTTGTATAAGTGTATATTATTATATTTGTCTTTTGTTATATTTATTGGTGAGGTTAGTTTTAAAAATATTTTGTAAAATAAATGTGTAAAGTAAATGATTTACAATTTTATATTTAATGCTGTGGACAAGTAAGCTGGGATTGCATATTCTTTTAAAACTCGCTGTTATTTCCAAAAAAAGACACATACCTCGTTTTAGCAAAATTGGTCCACATTTGACACATTGTATTGCGTATGATAATGTCATGGCCGTGTGCCTTTTTTGTTAGATCATGGCACATGATGTAAGAATGATCGTCGGCGTGACCTGCTCCATTTCTTTTGACACCAAATAACAATTTGAAGTAGTTTATTTTACCATCATAAGAAAACTCATAAAAGCGTACAGGCACTCCTTTTCCAGCCATTAGTTTTCCACTGCTCCAAATGCCTGCTACAAAGTCTAAGTCGCTAAAAAAGTCTACTGCTATTTTATCATGGTCATCACTAGGTTGTATGTTCCTCGAGTAAGCAAGTAACATCTTCGTTTTCTTGCTGTATTTGACTTTATCATCTGCATCAAGTTCAAATGGCCAATGTTCAACAAAGTTTTTATTATGTAAGACATCTAATACTCCCTTAGGGTTTATCGCATTCATTAAGTAACCCTCTTTGTTACAAAAACCTTTAATGACGGGCACTTGGTTGAAAAGACCTTGCTTCAGCAAGCGATACGGGTGGTCGGTTAGGAAAGCTTCCCCGTTACCGAAATCTTTTTCAATTGTTGGAACAAATCCAAATAAAATATATTTGTCCGTATATTTTTGACAAATTTTTAAGGCCGTCGCTGTTAGATCCGATCCAGGAGTATTCAATAGAAATTCTTTTAAGGAGTTTACATCTTCTAAAGATTCATTATAACCTAAACTTTCGGCAACTTTATATGCTAGTTTTTTCGGTTCATAGTTAACTGCCCAATGATTTAGACAAGATCCTGAATGAAGAATGGCTTTATGAAAAAGTCCTTTCGCTTTTGGAGAAACGAGAAGGTAGTCTACGGATGCAGCGCCGGCGCTCGTGCCGAATATTGTAACATTATTTTTATCACCACCAAAATGTGCTATATTGTTTTGCACCCACTCAAGAGCTTTGACTTGATCTTTCAAGCCCATGTTTCCTGCTACTTCTGGGATGTCCAAAGATAAAAATCCCAAAATGGATAATCTGTAATTTATTACCACTAAAACGATGTTGTGTTCGATAAGAAAATCTGGAGCATGTTCTTTCTTTAGAATCCCATTTCCATGTACAAAACCACCTCCATGTATGAAGAACATCACTGGAAGTAATTCAGATTCGTTTTCAGTTATCTTTGGAGTATAAACGTTGAGGTAGAGACAGTCTTCACTTCCTACAATGTCTAGACTCTCAAGCATATCCATTTGTAATGCTATGTTTTCTTTGCTAGCGACCGTGGCATCTCTTTCACCGTCCCACTTTTCTGCCGGTTGAGGACTCTGAAAGGTTTGAAAAAATATCATTTGACAAGGTTAAGAAGTCAATTTAATTAAATACAAACTGTATAGCTAAAAAAATACTAAACGTTGAACAAAACACAACGTCGCTAACTGTATTTTTGGAGCAATACTGTATAGCAACGTTGTGTTTTGTTAAACGCTTGTTTTAATCCTTTGACCACTGGTCGCTATGTCATAATGGACGTCATCGTTGTAAAGCCCTCCTAAGGGGTCATGTGTACCTGTCTGCATAGGCACAGAAAATAAATACAAGAGTTATAGGTGGACAAGGATCTTGTGGCAGTCGGAAAATATGTGAATAACAATTAGTCCAGTCATTTAAGCTTAAATTAGGTAAGAATCTCGGAATTCGAGATACCCAGCTGTAAGTCTGTAAATACTTGTATATTGACACCCTAAAAGTTGTCTCAAAACCTACATATGGTAGGGTGTAAGCAACTATTAAATTTCGAGGTCAAAGGTCACAAAAATCGGTTTTTTGCGCTTTTTTTGGAAATATCTCATTTCCTATGGGTTTTTTGCTATTTCTATTTCTTATCAATATTGTAGAATACAAAATTCTCTACAAATTTTGTTTAAAATTTTTTTTTATACGGTGAACCGTTTTCGAGATAGAGGGCGGAGAGCGCGCGGTAACAGCATCACTTCAGCCTCCGGTCGAAAACGCGCCATATAGCTGATGAACTATCGATAAATCAATGATTATAAATATTTGTCAAATTAATTAATTACTGACAAATTTGGATGAACTAGCTGCAGCATTAGAGGAAGAAAATTGTTCGGCCCAGAAATTATTAGAGAGTGGAACTCAAACCTTATTGGCACTCTATAATGCTTCGAAATCTGTGAAAAGTCTCGATCATCTTCGTTATATGCATTACGTTAAGTCTACAAAACTTAATAAACCTGTGCAGCTTTCAAATATTGCACCAACAAGTGAAGCTGCTCATCAACATTTCAACCGTGTATATTATCAAGTTCAAACTTGGTTAAGACATGATTTGGAACCCCAGGTATGGGGTTGGGCAATGCGAAACGATTTTCTGGAGCCTATCATGACAATTTTACCACCTGCTCCAGAAGATTTGCTAAATACAATTTTCTGCAACTGCAAGAGTGGTTGTGTTTCGCGATGCGGATGCAGGAAAGCGGGCTTGCAATGCTCTATAATTTGTGGCCAATGTAATGGGCAAGCTTGTCTCTATGCTCTACCATATCAGAGCGATATTAACGAAGATGGAACCTTTGACCCAGAAATCATGGAAGAACTTGAGACAAATGTCGTTGAAGACGATAATGAAGATCAGTTTGAAATTTACCAGCAGCCAGAAGACGACGATGAAGAGGAAGAAGATGATTAAAATTATAAATTGTACTTTTTTGTACCCTTTATTCCATTTTGTTTACTTTCAATAAAATTAATGTATTCAATGATATTTTTAAATAAAAAGATTAATTCATAATTTATTTGTTTTTTTTTCATCATGTAAGAAGTTACTAATATTAATTAGGTTAAAATTCAAATATAGTTCCTATATTTTCATTAACAATTCTGCAATTACATGGGCAGGTAAGTGCTGTTAAATAAATGAATACTGAATTAAAAGTGGATAAGTTAGGAAAAAAATGATAAAATATAATATAATAGTTAATAAAAATTGACAAATATTTATAATCATTGATTTAGCGATAGTTCATCGACTTTATGGCGCGTTTTCAACCGGAGGCTGAATTGATGCTGTTACCGCGCGATCTCCGCCCTCTATCTCGAAAACGGTTCACCGTATAAAAAAAATTTTTGAACAAAATTTGTAGAGAATTTTGTATTCTACAATATTGATTAGGAATTATAAATAGCAAAAAAACCATAGGAAATGAGATATTTAAAAAAAAAGCGCAAAAAAACGATTTTTGTGACCTTTGACCTCGAAATTTAATAGTTGCTTACACCCTACCATATGTAGGTTTTGAGACAACTTTTAGGGTGTCAATATACAAGTATTTACAGACTTACAGCTGGGTATCTCGAATTCCGAGGTGAACTTACTAAAATGACTGGACTAAATGTCAACTTAGCAACGTCATATTTTGAATAAGGAGAGATCAGCAGCTACACGGTTTAAAGTTGACATTTTCATTATTTCGATAATCTATAAAAATATTACTTGTAGATTATATGTGACTAGAATATACGTTATTTTTTTTTTTCAATCAGAAATGAACGAAAACGCAATCTGGTCAATATGGCACTTATTTAGTTTTCCATCTACAGGGACGATATAGGTTAATTTGTTAATGTGTTCGGATATATCAATTTAAATAGTAAGGAGTTACTACGTCAACTCGATTCATAAGTTGTAAATCAATTGTTTGGAGTTGTAACATGGACGATTTTCTGTAGAAGTTATGAGATTTTTGCTCACTGGTAACCATTAAAACTTGTAGGCTTTGTCAATGTTAAAGGCTACCTTAAGTACCATGTGAGACCATAACTTTGTCGGGTTAAAAGTTGATATTACAATTAATTACTAGATCAAATAGCCAAGTAGCCTTAGATATATTATGATTACGATAACCCAATGTTGGCAGTCGTATTAAATTGCGATTTAATTTGAATATTTGGTATTTAAACCGTAATTAATGATTGACTAATAGTGATAAATAGATAAAGTATTGAAATAAAAAAAACTGAATCGTACCTACCTTAAATCTTAAGTTTCCAACAGGTGGTTTGGCATATGGTATTCCCAAAAATTCGTAATACTCAAATCCATTGTCGGTTTGTGATTTGCCGCCTCTCAGTTTACCTTGTTCTATGGACAATGTGGCCATCTTCAATGAGTTTCGTTAACAGACTGACACCGCGCTTTTTATCGAGTTATTTTTGTACTTCGATAAATGAATCTAAGTTTGTTTTTTTATGTCAATGTTAAGTATCTTAAATATAATGTTTTTATTATCACTTCTGAATTAGATACCACCTAAACCCGATATTCGTTACCATATCATTTAAAAATAAAAAAAATCTGTATATTTTTTACTAGAAAATATTTCAAAGAGATTAGAAGTAAAAACAAGATATAAAAGAATAGTTTTATAGGTATAGTTTTTTGGGTCAAAACTCTCACCGTAATATCAATAATGGAGAAACATACCTACAAGCGTTGCTTGTTTTTTTATATTAATATTATACTTTATCAGTTCCTCAATCGTACATATAACCGTGAGTCTCAACTTTGTAATTAGTTAAAAAACCTTATCATAGTATTTTCAAGTACAATGACTGTACTATTTTTATATTGAATTTTTATATTGTACGATTGCTAAATCAAATTTTAATTTTAATAGCTTATAGAGATGTATGGAATAGTAGAATACCTGTGCAGACTCCGACTCCGTAGGGGAAAGGGTAGGCTGATAGATAAGATGTGCATTGGAAAAAAAAACAATTTTTAAATACGAAAACATCCTACATATTTATTTAATAAACATATGTTTTTCTAAACCTTCACCATAATATAATACGAGTAAGTGAGAAGAAATATTTAGAAACAGATTAAATCATTTTTCGTATTTTTCATAAATTTCTTCATATATAGACATTCTATTTGGTTCGTAGTCACTTAGTACTTCGATGTTTTTGTCAATTCTCAGATATACAGGATTATCTTCTGTGTACACGGGCCACTCGATTAGCTCTCCCATACTGTCTGGCGGTGTAGGACAACTGAAAATCGAAAATTTTAATATGAGATATTTAAATCTTACTAATATTATAAATGCGAATGTTTGGATGGATTGATAGATGTTTGTTTTTTTTTAATTTCGCGCAGACTGGTCGAGGGCGACAGTTAGTTTCGAATAAATACAAATATTTAAAGCATCCTTAGAACTGTTGAAGTATTTAAAATAGTAATCTTCTTCTGCACTTTTTCTCACTATTTTGAATTAGTCCTGGATTACATGTACAATATGGACTATACTCATAAAAATAAATGATATGGTAAACTACAAGAATGTAAGCAACACAGATACGATTGACGTAACTCAGTTGACTGTATTAATTGTAATGAATTTTACTTTGTCGTAGCATTAAAGTTATGTATCAATACGACAATCTATAATTTTGTTATCCTATATCATAGTAATAATATAAATGCGAAAGTTTTGATGGATGTTACTACGTATCTCCAAAACGTCTTAACGAATCTTGATAAAATTTGGAAGACAGGTAGACTATAGTATGAAATAATACATAGGCTACTCTATACAACTCTGTTTTTTTCTTTTTAATAAACAACATTACCTTGATTTAGCGAAATTAGTCCACATTAGGCACATAGTGTTTCTTATGATTAAATCATGACCCTGTGCCTCCTTTGCGACCTTATTGTACAAAATGTAAGTGTGGTCATCGCCGTGGGCGGTTCCAGTTCTTTTTATACCAAAAGCTACTTTGAAAAAGTTGATTTTTCCTTCATAAGAAAAGTCATAAAATCGCACAGGTACCCCTTTTCGAGCTATTAACTTGCCACTGGTCCAAATTCCGGATACAAAATCAAAATCACTGAAGAAATCTACTCCAACTTTGTCCTCGTCGTCTCCAGGTTTTATGTTCATCGAATAAGCCTCCTTCATTTCTTCTCTATATTTAATTTTGTCATCTGAATCTAGTTCAAATGACCAATAAGAAGTGAAGTTTTTATTCTCTTGGACGTCTAATATTGCTTTAGGCTTAAGCACATACGTTAAATAACCCTCTCTATTACAGAATCCTTTGATAATAGGAACGTGGTAAAAAAGACCTTGCTTTAGTAAGCGATACGGAAGGTCTCTAAGAAATGCATCGCCGTTCGAAAAATCTTTTTCTACAGTTGGTACGAAACCAAAGAAAATTCTGGCTTTTTCTGTTGTATAATTTTCGCATATTTGAGAAGAAGCCGCTATTAGATCTGTTCCAGGGATATTCAACAGAAATTCTTTTAAAGCGTATACATCTTCTGAAGAGTTATTGTAACCTAACTTTGTGGCCAGTTGATATGCTAGCTTCTTTGGTTCGTAATTAACTGCCCAATGATTAAGACAGGAGCCAGAATGCAGAATCGCTTTATGGAATAGACCTTTGGATTTGGGTGATAATAAATGATATTCAACAGATGCAGCACCAGCGCTTATTCCAAATATAGTAACGTTGTCTTTGTCGCCACTAAAATGTACTATGTTATTTTGCACCCACTCAAGAGCTTTGACCTGATCTTTCAAACCCATATTACCAGCTGCTTCAGGTATATCTAAGCACAAAAAACCTAAAACGGAAAGTCTGTAGTTGATGGTAACTATGACTACATTGTGTTCTATAAGAAAATTTGGTCCATGTTCATTTTCTAATATTCCATTTCCAACTACGAAACCCCCGCCGTGTATGAATACCATTACGGGAAGTAATTTGGATTCTCCATCAGGTATCTTGGGAGTATATACATTAAGATACAGACAGTCTTCACTCCCGATAATCTGACTGCTGAACATATCAAATTGCAATCCTACGTTGTTTGGGTTGACCACTGTAGCATCTCTTACTCCGGCCCATTTATCAGGCGGTTGGGGACTCTGAAAGTATGTTATTAGTAATTAATATTTATGAAATTTTATAGTAATTTTATTTTATTTATTTACAGAACGATTTAAAAAATTAAGCATGCTTGAATTAAATTATACAGCTATTTTAACCATATAAACAAAACAAACAACCATGTAAACACGATCTCTAAATACGATTTAATACCGATATTTTGTGGTACATTTTTAAAGTTCTCAAGTCATTCGAAATTAACAAAAACATATCATCATAAGCGTTGATACGAATATCTAGATGTTAATAAACTAAAATAATGCAATATTTTCATTACCTTAAACCTAAGTTGTCCCACCGGTTGTTTGGCGTAAGGTATTCCCAAAAACTCATTGTACTCAAATCCATTGGTGTTCTGCGATTTTTTGCCTTGAAGTTTTCCATGCTGTATTACAACTGTTGCCATCTTTAATGACAATAAAGTTTTATTAAATACGTGACTACTCGTAAATATTTCCAATCTGAAATGACAGTGCAAAGATATAGTAGTTAATGAGTAATATATATCTAATCATACGATATCAATCATTCGACTCAGAATTTTGCCTCGAATCACGATTTTATAACAATAAGTTAATTAGCCCATCGTTTATGAGCATAATTAGTAATCTATAATTATACTAGCTGTCGCCCGCAACTCCGTCCGCGCGCACTTAAAAAAAAACTAAATGGGGGGGGGGTATGAAAAATAGATGTTGGCCGATTCTCAGACCTACTGAATATGCTCACAAAATTTCATGAGAATCGGTCAAGCCGTTTCGGAGGAGTTCAAGTTCGAACCCCGTGACACGAGAATTTTATATATCAGATTTCCAGTAGAAATCGGTGTAAAGATATCATTATATATCAAATTTATCATGCATATTTATTTCTATGTCATGTTTATGAGATCTCGAGGTCTGTGGGCGACTTGGGGTCACAGACTAGGGCGCGCGGCGCCGGCCAGTCGCTTCGTGAAATACTCAGGTGCATCCCGACCTGCCCACGTATTTTATACAGTGTGTGCCATTATACGATTGGAAATGTTTTGTTTTGTGGAATGTATGTTAAATTTATTACAATGTAATAACAGAACTAGAACCATTCACTTTGTATTATTATTTGTGTAATAAATTACTATAGTAATCGCACTGCCTATTTAAAAATAAATTTGAGATGAGATGTACGTTATTTACTTTATGAATTATTTCACAGGTCTGTTAATAATATTATCAATACGTTTGTAATTACATACTTATATGTGAACATAAACTATCAAGCAGATCCATTGTCCGTCCATTTGAAAAGGAAGTTACAAGATATGAAATAATAGGGTTCCCCAAGTTATAAATTGATTTAATTTAGAACAATCACGTGACACAGGAATACGCTCGTTTGGATAAATTGACTGAGCAACTGACGACAAATGGGTTTCCGGTACTATCCTGCTATTTTATATTATTTCAGTTTACCAATAGTGAATAACTTTTAAGTTGTACTTGTAATTTTGAGTTTTATGAACAATTATGTACGACTATGAATCGAACTATTTAGAATACAAATCGAATTAAACCTTAGGTATACGAAAATCGGCCGAAAAAAATAGTAAACGATGTAAATAGTAATTTGATTATTCTGATTTTAGTTTGTAGAATTTAATGACTTCAAGATTATTGAATTAAGTATTCTGGAGATTAAACTAGTTAGACATAGAATGTAGAACTTCTGGTATTTGTATTTTTTGGATGAATTGATTTCTGCTTTTATATTCAGTACTCCTTTTTAAAAATAATGGCAAAGATAATTTGCGTAAAAGCGTAAATTTTCCAGGCGCTTAACACTCGCAATGCGTGCTCAAAATAGTTATAAAAAGTAAACGTTCTATCGTATAAATATCGACTCTATATTTTTTCTTCATTTCAATTTCATTAGGTAAAAATTATCTTTATTTACGGGAAGATTCAGTAATTTGACTATTTCAATAAATTTTGTAATAGTATAGTTTTACTGAAATTTGAGTTAGAATATTTCTTGCTATATTTTATATCAAGTAAGGAGCAATTGTTTGGTATAGTTTATTAAGAGATAAATAGACAATTTGGCTATGGCCTATCGCGAAGCTATCATACGTTGTCGTACCCCCGACACGCCGCTTCGCGCTTCTTACTGAGTTGCCCGCGTCTCAGGCTTGAACACAATAATGCATGAAAGGAGTTCATCTCTTTTCAGCATAATTCATATTCACTTTGGCAAAAAAGTCGTGAGAAGTTTAGTCTTAGCTTAATGAAAACGTTGCCCAAATTACGTCGGCGTTCCAAAGCAAGTGATTGTGTGGCGTGAGATCCGATGCTGAATGCCCCACCACAGGGCTCATCTGACGCTGTGAAGGCGACGAGGAATGCGGGCTTAAACTACGATGACCAACATACATTTTGGAATTGTAGGACTCTGTTCCCGTTAATTACCATGACCACTGCAGAAACAATATTAACATCAATTTTTTATCAAGTTCCCTTTTAATTATGATAATATGTTTTGTACCACGTGTTTTGAGATGGGAAAACACACGGTTGCATAATTTAATAGACAGTTCCACTTACGTGATTGAGACAGGTGGTTTTTATGGTTCAGCGTTTAAATAATGATGTAACATGACTTGTAATTTTTATAATATAATGTAGATTCTCTGTGACGTAATAGATCTTTTTTAATAGTAATTAATAAATTTAGGTTCATACTTAAACACAAGTCTCGATATTTTGTAGAGCATGGTCGCCCTACAGTGTATCGGTGTATTGTAAGATGTGTCCGCGCAGGTGCGTGCCCGTGGGAATGGAGCTCGGATTGTCTGTTGTTTGTTCCGTACGAGGTAACGGCTCGCATATCAACAAATTTTTTACCTATGAATAATTTGGCATTATAAATGTACGACATGGAATACAACTTACATGTAAAGATATATGGTTAACCTATTAGTTAACTTTTCGTTTTTTTTTTAATGTCAGTTTAAATAAAGAATAATTGAACGTTTATTTTATTGTTCTGTAAACGGCGACATGGATTTAACCACTAGCTATAAAATGAGATAAAATGTTAAACATATAAATAAACATAAATATACAATATAACAACAAAAAAAATAATCCAAAGCTTCTAAAAATTTGGAGCACCAGGATTCCGCAAAGCTTTTCTGGGAGGTTCTAAAAGTAATAATCGTAATAAAAAAATTACTAAAGAGTTACTTTAAGTTTCTAGGGAAAAATCAGTCAAAAGTTTAATAATACGTAACCATAAAAAGTTAGGATGCGTATCGAACGAGGGACGCGAGAAAAGAATTACATATTCTAGGGCCTAGAATAATTGGTCCTAGATTCAATTTCCAAAATGGTTTCGTAGTCAACAAAGTTTGAGAACCGCTGCAATAAATATTGAGCAATAAGATTTGAAAAAAATACTGGCGTGAATTTACGTACACTGCTTTTTATACAAGCGAAGCTGGGACAAATCACTAGTGTTAAATACATTAAGATATTAGCAAACTTAGAGCTATATTACTTCAAATAGACATATTTGCCGAGTATGTTGATTTTGCACACGTTCTCTAAGAACCTTGTTAATTTTTAAAACATCTCCATATTTATTTGTAACTAGCTGTCGCCCGCGATTCTGTCCGCGTGAATTAAAAAAAATATAATAAGTAGCCTATATGTTCCTCCAGACTATGTTCAACATCTGTGCCAAATTTCATCAAGATACGTTGTGCCGTTCCGGAGATACCTGTTATCAAACATCCATCCATCCATACAAACATTCGCATTTATAATATTAGTACGACATAGGAAGTAAATATATATAAACAATATATATAAGTTATTATCAATAACTGAAGATGTTATTTAATTAATACTAATCAAGACTTCAAATAAAAATTGCAAAATCATTCTGTGGAGTGTTTATTATATATATTGTATATTGTTTATTTAGCCACTTCATTTTATCATTGTTTATATCATACTACTACTAGAACATAGTCTGGAAGGACACATAGACTACATATTATGTTTTTTAATTCCGCGCGGACAGAGTCACGGGCGACATCTAGTTAATAATAATTTGAAAACTCTGTATGGAAAAACATAAATTGGTACTATCAACTATATTGGATTGTAAACTTTTGTAAAATTAAATTTACGTAATTGTATGTTCTTTAGGTTAGGTAGTTGATAACAGAATGATTGACAACTTGACATTAGTAGATAAAGCGTTGCTTGTTTTGACTAGATTAGATGAGTGAGAACAGCTTGCTATTGAATGGTTGATACCACACGTAAGTCCACTAGACCTAGGAACCTCGATATAATTGTTCTTCATACACTTATAGGGGGTAATTTTTTTTTCTTTACTAAGAGCTATGTGTAGAAAGATGTTACGAGGTAAAAATTCATGGTGGATGTACAAAGATGCTCCT
Organism: Papilio machaon; assembly: GCF_912999745.1. Taxonomy (NCBI): domain Eukaryota; kingdom Metazoa; phylum Arthropoda; class Insecta; order Lepidoptera; family Papilionidae; genus Papilio; species Papilio machaon. The sequence continues at coordinate 3,119,301 of NC_059997.1, forward strand.
TCTGTACGTCCCCTCCTCCGTCGATTAAAGGTAGGCAACGCATCTGCAATTACATCTATGCATTATGTCTATGGACAGAGGTACCTTAGCGATTTCGACGAATTCAGGTTTCCGCCTGCCGACTTATTATATATAAAAAGTATAAGTAGTGTGTGTATATACAAATATCTTACTAATATTATAAACGCGAAAGTTTAGATGGATGGATGTTTGTTTGAAGGTATCTCCCGAACGGTTCAACGGACCTTGATGAAATTTGATAAAAATGTAGAACATAGTCTGGAAGAACATATAGGCTACTTATTACGTTTATTTTTTTTAACTCCGCGCGGACGTAGTCGCGTGCGACAGCTAGTTTGTTATAGTTTGAAAGAGGCAAAAATGGCATATAGTTGAAATTTGTATGCTAACATCATATTTTAAACACCATATTGGACCTGTTCACTATTAGACAACCCAATTATGAAATGGGAACATTTGGCTCATTCAGCCTCTTCACCGTCGCTAAATACAATAATGTAAAGCATTGTGCACAATTGTACCCATATTTGTTAACAATGGACCAGCTTCGTATTGACATCTGGTGGGTCTTCAACGCACATTAACAAGGCTACTAGATACAGATCTATGTGTCCAATTCTTACAAATCGAACCCTAATTCAACTACAGAGAGTTTATTATCATTTAGGTTTATAAGACTTTACATTTTGATACCGATATGAATAAAAATAAACCATATATAAGTTGTAATAAAACATAATTTAGCTATTTCAATGTACATGAACGTGTGAATCAAAATAGCAGAATGTCAAACATCTCCGAATTGCCACTTGTGACATAATCGCCCCGCTGTCGAAGGGTGGCCGGCCATTTGTACTTTTTGTGTGTTTTGCCAGTTGGCGCAAACATAATGTAATTTGTTGACATGTATATTTGGCTTTAGTCAGATAATAGAAATGAGACGCGGAATATAATTAGCGGCGCTTGACACAGCGACCATAAGTCGGTCATGTCGCACACGAACGTAATGACGACGCGATTTTTTTTAATATTTAAATTAACAAATCGTTTTGTCTCGATGTAATCGCCAGTATTCTTATCGGAGTCATAAAACATATCCATTGTACACTCCGCATAAAATTGGATCAGCCTTGCTTCAGCTTATTGTGCACCCGAGAGTGATTACGACTCCACCGAACCGTGTGCAGTCTCGTCGACCTTCGTGGCCCGCAATGATTTAAAGAAACACGTGTGTAATCAAGTATCAGTTTGATTTGAGCTACGTCCGAGCAATTTACTATTTAAAAAGTATAATAAAATTTACATACGATGGCAGCTGTTAACGGTGTCAATGGAGTGATCAGTGAAAACGGTGTCTCAAACGAAATCAAAGCATCAGCCTTAGACCTCATCGGCGAAACTCCGATCGTCGCCCTTGACAGATTGTACTCGGGGCCGGGCCGTATTCTGGCGAAATGCGAGTTCATGAATCCAGGCGCGTCAATTAAATGCCGCTCATCATTATACATGATACAGAATGCGCTTGAGAGTGGAGAACTGAAACCAGGCGGACCTGTCGTAGAAGTGACTTCTGGCAACCAAGGCTGCGGTCTCGCGGTAGTCTGCGCTGTGCTCGGTCATCGCCTTACACTTACCATGTCCAAAGGTAACAGTGCTCAACGGGCGATACATATGGAAGCCCTAGGCGCTAAATGTATCAGGGTTCCTCAAGTGGAAGGCACATACGGTAACGTTACTTTAGCTGATGTCAAGCAAGCCGAAGCGGAAGGCATGCGGCTTGTCGATGAGCTGGGAGCTTACTATGTAAATCAGTTCAATAATGAAGCAAACGCGGAGGCACATTACAAGACAACGGGCCCGGAAATTTGGCGGCAAACAGGCCACCACGTGGATGTTTTCGTCGCGACCGTAGGCACGGCCGGTACGTTCATGGGCACATCAAAATATTTAAAGGAAAAGAATCCAAATTTACTATCTTTTGTTGTTGAACCGGCCGGCTCGGAGCCTATCAAAGGAAAAGAGGTCACAAAACCATTGCATTTACTCCAAGGATCTGGTTACGGGTGTGTACCGAATCTATTCAAATTTGATTATATGGACGGTACAGTTAGCGTCACAGACGAAGAGGTCATAAAGTATAAAAAGCTAATCGGTGAGAAAGAAGGATTGTTTGTGGGGTACACAAGTGGCGCTAACGTGGCCGCCGCGGTCCATCTTCTGCAATCAGGCAAGGTACCGAAAGACGCATGGGTGGTGACTACATTAAACGACACGGGATTAAAATACACCCCTGTTCCAGATGAATGTGACAGATAGATTAACCTATTAATACATTTTATAGTTTATTAATATAATTACAATTTTATTTATTATTATTCCGATATCAAAGTTTACTAATTTTTTTCTTGATAACTTTATTACTGTTTATTAAAACGTTACGTAAAATTATTTTTATTATACTTTTATTCCTGTTATTATCCTTATTATATATTTAGGCAAAGTGCAGTAGTTTATTAGTTACTACAAAAGCACTACGAAAAAGAGTAAATAACAATATGCGCATTCAATGAACTCATGGTGAATGTGTTTTGAAAATATTGGAATGTCGAGGCTTACATGTCCTAAAGTGTCACATTATGTTAATTGTATAAAACGATAACAAGTTCTGTTTTAAAATCCAACGGTCAAGCTGCAAACTAGAAATAAATGACCACCTACATCAAAAGGCAATTTGAAAAGTTTTGTTGGGTAAAAAAACGTTCTAAGGTTCTAATGCTTTTCGCAGAAATCTAATTAAGAAAACATCCTACACCTGCTTTAAAGTTGCGATCTCATCGTGTCAGTCAATTCCCGCCATAAAAAAGATTTCACGACCGAATGTTTAAATGGGATAAAATGAAGCCAATTACGACACTGTGATTCTGAACATGTAATTATTTTCAAATTTAGAACATAACAAATAATTGACAGGCGATGAATCCATCGCCAAACATTTGTATGTAATGATTATTGTAATTTCTATTGGAATTATATTTTTGTGTCCAGTTATCAACAGTGGAACGGCTAAGTAAACTTTGAACCACTATGTTCGGAACTAATTTTTTTAGCGCGACAAAAAACTTGCGGATCGACAGGTTTATCTGTGCCACGGTTATTGAAAATGACCTTGGCCTAGCAATATAGTAGTGGTTAAATTAATCAATCAGAGAATATACATTTGGTGTGTTAGGTTTGCCGTGTTTAAAATTAATTTATTCATTTATCGAAAAGGAGAAATGCTTGGACATTTTTTAATTTATTTTATCTGTACCATTAGCGTGACAACCCTATGAATAAGATATAAATGAGTTTAGAACAAAACAAATACATAAAATATAGATTGTTTTAGAAATAATTAACATGGCCAAAAGAATAACCTCTAAACACAATGTGGACGAGCCGGCCATTTAAAAGGATTCCGACAAAGACTAACTCTGTTCCGATCTGTAATTTAGCGCCATTGATTTCACAACATGCCATTAGAGATGTCCATGCGGATTCGTAAAAAAACGGATCTATCCGCAGCTGTCCACTAAACGATCTCTTCTTGTTAGTTGGGCGTTCCTTTAAAATCTTACGATCTAAAGATGTTTTAGTAAACGGTGCCAATTTTCGCCAATTTTTATTATGCGCTCTAGGCTAGGAATGAGTTTGTTTTTACATGTTCAGAATGTTTATCATTCACAAAACATTTACATGTAAATTTGTGGACAAGATTACAGGTATTTTATTTATTAATGAGGTACTAGGTTACTTTTCTTAATACACACAATCCGTTAGATCGTAGTTATTAGATTTTGTAAATATGGCGTATAGCATACGGATAACCTAATCACGATAATACCCTGACTATTCAGTTCGTCCTTTCACTGAATGTTTGCCTGCTCGTGCCTCGAGACTCTTTGGGGAGTTTATTGAAACCAATCAGAACAAATATACACATATATATTTGTTCTTCTGCTTAAGATTATTGACGTTCATACTTATACGGTTTAGTTACAAAGCTTAATTAAGATTGTTTCGATAATGTAATTTGCTGAAATCACAGATGAACATTAATTTTATTTATAACTAATCTGCTACGTTACAAAAAATAAATACCTTACCCTGTACTATAACATTATCGAAATTTAAGAAACATATTTTTTTTTTACTAAAACGCAATGTCATTATTCCGATTTGTCGTATCCTGTATATCAAATAATCTAAATGTAAAATAAACTTTTTGTATTAAAACGCATCCAATACTGGAAAATAACGGAATTTTAGAGTACACGAGCACGTACGAGAGAAGAAATAAAACACCATCGGATTAATGGTAATTTCCTTAGTACACACGCTAGTCTTCTTTATGATCATGATGCTTTCATGAGCTATATCAAACATTTCATTAAAAAACTTAATAAGTAGCCTATGTGTTCCTCCAGACTATGTTCTACATCTGTGCCAAATATCATCAAGATCTGTTATTCATCTCATACATCTAAATATTCGCATATATAATATTAGTAAGATGTAATTAATCATTTTCGTTTCAATAAGGAAAATAAAGAAAAATAATTGAAATCTATATTTTTAACCTACTATTAGTAATTTTTTTATTGTTTTATGAATCGTAATATTCTTTAAGCGCAAATAGCAATAAAAATTGGGGCTATAAAGTATTATCAATATCATCTATTTTACTATTTACGTAAACAATATTTTTTTATAGTTTAAAGCGTATAAAACGCTATCTGTATACGACAAAGCATATCAGTAATTACCTATGGCATAAAATTTATTTTCGCACTACTTCAACGAATTATGTTTAATTTAATCAGAGTTTTAAAAAACAGGACCTGGCCAAAAGTTACAAGCGAACTTTTCCAGATTAGTATTTCGTAGGTAGTAAAGTGATAGGGAAAATGGTGTACTATGGTTAATATTGCGCGTGACCATTGTCTAAGCTTCAAACATGTTCGTGGAGACTAATGGGTGATGAATAAGTTCATTGTTTATGTTGTTTAATTTATTTAAAAAAGACATACAGATGAATCGACGACCGTCTTGTGAACCTTACTTTTGAAGTCCGTTAAAAAAGCTTTTTTTAGTACAGAGGTAAGAATGACATAATGGACACCTGTGCCTTATTTTTTTTTTTGTTTGTTCTTTGATAATCTGTGCGTAGGCGCGTTAACGGTGTGCTTCCTCCTCGGACAGGTCTGTAACGTGAGATAGCGAGCATCCATGGAATTGATTTAATCTGTGTCAATATTGACGCGGAGGCGTTGTGGGAATCACAAAGTGTGCACAGGTGGCCCCTGACTTCTTCTCATATATAGCATGTTCCTTTATTCTTTTGTTTTTTTAATTGAAAAATAAAAACCTATTAATTATCTGCTTACTGTTTTTTTAGCCTCTTAACGTATAAAATGTTTTAAATAATGTTTTATCGTTAGTTTTGTAAACAAAGCGGTCACGGCCATTTATTATTAGTGAAATTAGTTACCTCCACGTGATTTGACGCAAGTTGACCTCGTCAATGAATCGACAGAAATAATTGGCAGTTATCCAGCACTATTAATAAATCGATTTACCGCGTGTCAATAAACTTAGACAATTACGGACGTATATGATGTATCTATATATTTTATACAGTATATACTTCCATAGTACTAAAAATAAAAATACCTATGTAAAGAAAAGAGGTCCTCTTTTTACTGATTTTCTTTCCTTGTCAAAATGACAGATTTAAATGTATTAATTTTAGACATTTTATAAATATTGTTAATTTTATTATTTGTTTTTTAGTCAAAGTAAAAACGTTTTATGTTGTTTCTTTTTGTTATCAGGTATGTAATTTTTTTCTTTAATTTTATAATGTAAATGTGAATAATGTAGTAAATAAAAACTTTTTGCTATCAAAAACGCAGATACGTTTTTAATTGAAGGTTTTCTTTATATCTATTGCAACAATTTCTTTTTACAAAACGATGTCAATAAATATTGAACATCCCGTGTACACGGTGGTCGTTTAAAAGTTTAAAACTAAAATAAATATGGAACGTACACGAAAGTTTATTGGCCACTTACAAGGAACACCTGCAAACACTTGCACCTATAATGTGTTTTTGACATCTCCTATTAATCTGACGGATTATTGTTAGATTTATTGTCCCGGAACGCGAAAACTCTAAGTTTTGCGCGTAACATAGTATTGGCCTAGTTCTGATTACCCTACTCATAATTGCTCTTAGTTTATGAGTGGGGTAATCAGTCGTCAAGAGATGTGCTCCTAGTATTCTATTATATTATTAAGTGGCTTTCAAATAAAGATTGAACCCAATAGACTTAACGCGTCATTTCCTACCTACTTTCTTTAAGGATGGCAAAGCATCCGTGTTGTAACACTACAGAACTTATAGCCCTTGGCTATGAGGCTTTAATTATGGATACCATTTAACAATTTCTTCATTGTAATCCCACGCGTACAAACTACGGTACTTTACTTTGTAATTTATAATTCAACTAGTTACGCCCCGCGGCGCCACGCGTGTCACTCCTCCGCATTTTGTAATCGAGCGTCGATCTGTATCAATCTCTCCAACTTTCATTGTTAGTGGTCACGTAGCGCCTGCGGCATTTAATATCTCACGTTGCGCCGCTATCGTATTATTTTAATGTATGCAACTTGCATACCCCATGGTAATTGAAGCCGCGAGCTTTGACTTCATACAATTTAACGCTTTTATCGATGTTTCAACTTCATTTCTTCATGTAATTATTTTTATATTGCTATAAACTATTTTTTAAGTAGTAAGATGAACATGTGTTGATCTGATAGATGAGGTGAGCGGCTCACCAAATGATCACATAAAAATCACCGCTATCAATAATAACTAGTTATAGGAAAGCTCGAGCTATATTAGACAAAACGAAGATAAAATAACAACTACATATTTCTGATATTATCGTCAACTAGATCTAGTCTTAAGTCCTATATTTCAAATTACTTTCAAAGAAATTGGTATATTACTTAGTTTTACAGTGTATCGATCATAAGCTATAAATCTTTCCTCGTTACACTGATATTCACGTAGGTATTAACGCGTCAGTCACCCTTGAGTTATATTTCTTCCGATCTACGCCGCAGGCTTGCGCTGTGCGATTTCTCGGCACTGAGAAAATTGTCATTTTCCTGACAAGGGCAGGTGTTCGGTGGGTTTTCTACATGTAATAGGAACAGCTGTCGACCACGTCGGACGTATTGCGATCATTTTGCATCAGTTTTTGCAATGCCATTAAAGGATTTCCTGCTTTGAAAACCAAGCTCATTTAACATCTTGCTTGCGTTCCTAATATGTCAAATGCTATGATTTTAATGCATAAAAAATGTAATAGAAACACGAGATTTGTGATGGATACGACAAAAATTGATTATGCCTATGTGATAAAAGAAATTCGACATGTAACACAACATTTTAACAGTCGTATATTTTATATAAAAACAGTAAAAAATCTATAACAAAACAATTTTTACATTTAGTCACAATGTAAAATTTATAAAATTTTAATTACAATATTCGAGCGGTCTTCTTTGAGAAGGACATATAATTGTAGCATAAGAAAACATTCTTGGTTTCACCACAAATGCAATGATGCTTACCAATTTTCATGCATGTCCCGTTTGTTTTGCTAAAAATTGCTTCAGACGACAGAAATTACCTTCACCTCTGATGGGGTAGCCCATTACATATATATGATTGTGAAAGGTTTTAATGTATAAAATTATGATAATTAATGTTTACCATGGTGGAATCCCCAGTGCTTATGGTCCTCATGACCACCTTTCTTGCCATGACCTTTATGATGGTGTCCATGACTTTCATGTCCGTGATGGCCCTTATGCTCATGATGATCTTCATCGTAATGATGCTTATCGTGATGTCCATGTTTGCCATGGTGACCCTCGTGATGTCCGGAGTGATGGTGACCACCCTTCTTGTGGTGACCGCCATGATCTTCGTGGTGGCCGTGATGGTGGCCATGCTTATGGTGTTTGCCTTCGTCGTGGTGTCCGTCATGGAAGTGGTGGTCCTTGTGGAAGTGGTCCTTGTGGTACTTCTTGTGGTAGCCGTCAATGTGCTCGCCCTTATCGTGGTGTTCATGGTGACCGTGTTTGCCGCCCTTGTGGTGGTGTCCGTGCTCGTGGTGCTCGCCGTGGTGGTCGTGTTCATCCCAGTGCTTCTTGTGGCCGCCACCGTGTTCGTGATGGTGTCCGCCGTGGTGGTGTTTACCGTAGTGACCGGCATCTCCTTTATGATGGTGGTGATGACCGTGGTGGCCTTTGCCACCTTTGCCGCCGTGCTCGTGGTGATGATGCGCATGGTGATGATGACCACCACCCTCCTCGTGGTGGTGACCCTTAGTCTCGGCCACGGCCATGTCAGACTCGGCTTGCTCAGCATAGCAAGCCGCCACGAGGCAGAATACTCCTAACACCAGCAAACCCCTCATTTTGCGAGTTGACTTCCTTTGTTGTTTACAATCGGAAGTCCGGCTGTGACTGATCTTAGCTTGTAAATTGTCTAATTTATATTAGTTAGTTGATAGATTTTTCAGCCGGTGTAGAAATATAATGCCGCAACAGACGCCTGCACCAGTTCACGGACATTTAACAAAAAGTCTCAGTATCGTTGCATTACAAGTAGATGTTTCCAAAATGTTTCACTTTTTCTTTGTTGTACTCGTTTGTAATGATTAGTATCGTTAGAACAGCTTACACATAAGTTTATTAGGCTTATTGACTTTTATTCCTAACTAACTTTATGCGTACCTACATATAATTGGTTTTATTTAACTATTGTTAAAAAATATCTCTCCATAATTATCTCCGCCAACATCTTTCATAAAATAAATTACTTAAGACTTAATTCAAATCAAATTGTTAATAGACAATATTTTCTACTGAGAAAGTAACTTAAAAAACATCAATTATTTCTTCTTAGGTATATTTTTTCTTCGTTACATTGTAACGTAAGTTGGTACAAGGTTTAATAATAAATTCGTTAGTGACAGTTGAACAATGGAGCTTCATTTAAACTGTAGGTGTTGTATTAGAGACGTTCCGTGATTGGAGAAGGTGGGCAGGTGGTGTGCACCGCGCGTTTCCTATTAGAATCGTGTTAGAGAGTCCATTCCGTGATCATTAGAGGCTGGCAGGTGCGAGGCGCCCACGTATAAGTACATTTATCTATTGACATGCAACTAACGGGCCAAGAACGCTTTGTACCACCGAATGTTTCGAGATAGGGAATTTGTATACGTTTGTTGTGTTAAATACACCATCCAACGGAATGCACATTGTGATTTTAAATTAAGAATGTATTTGGGCATGTTTATAACATTAGAAAAGTCCATTTTTTTGTCAACGAAAATTAGTGATGGTATTTTATATCGCTGTAGTATTTTGTGATGCTGTGAAGAGATTTTTAAGTAAAGGACCCTATCTAGTTGATGGACATTTTAATGTGTACTTGTAGGAAGCTTTAGAAATTTAATGTAATTAAATAATTTCATTATGAATAGTGTTGAATAAATCGGTGAGATGAAGTAGATTTAAACAGATAATATAAAAAGAAATATTCGTATCTCAAACAAATGGTCGAATAAGGATATTAATATGGATGTATTTAAAAAAAATTGGGTCCAAAGTCCATAATACGATTTAGGGCGTGTTCAAAAGGAGACTAAAGCGGTGTTCTTTAGTGCATTAGTTTAATTATGTGATCACAAATGATAACTTTAACAAGAAACGAACAATTTACCTATTGGGTTCAATTATAAATTAACGCTGGATCGAATAAAACGCAAACCAAAGGTCATCAAAATCATTACAAAGTTCATTGACATGTAAACCTTCGGAGCAACTCAATATACATAGAAAATAATATAACAGTAATTAAAAAAGATATTATAGGTGTCGATAGTACTACTTAGTAAACTTAAACATCTTAAACTCAATATAATAGTTATTATCCATTATTTCTGAACGCGTACAAATGGTTTCTAATTCAATACAAATCCTAGAGCGAGGCAAGAGAAGCCTGTTCGCTAAGCCTAACGCTTTTCTAACAGCCGGCCACCTGTCGCGGTACTTTTTAATCGTCTTACTTACCATACCATATACGTAGCCGTCTAGAATTACACTGAACAACATAGACTATAGCATACCATAGACACGCACAGTAAATTTATTTTATTCATAGGCAGAAACTATTATTTATGCGCTCGCGGCTGTAGAACAGAAGGCAGATTATTACATTGCATTTAGGATGTCATTTATTTTAAATTGTTATGATCATTTAAATATATGAGTGTCTGCATTATTTGCAATGCTTTAATGTTACACTTACCTAATAAATAATCTTCTTTAACGTTCTCTTTGATAAACCAAAGGTTTGTTTAACACAAACACAGTTTAAATACAATCGTGATCAATTACAAAAGGTTTGTTTATTTATAATATGTTTATTGTGAAATACTTTTTTCATTTCTTCACAGTCCTTTGTATATTGTGAAGTGCTACATATGTCTTATCAGGGATGGCATTATCGATCCTTTACACAATCATCATAACATATTGAACTAGTTTATAAACATTCCATTTCACTTAGTGACAGCATGTTAGTTATATTAGGCAGTACATAAAGACCGACAAAGATATCTGACCCGGTGAGCATAAGATAAACTAAATTATAATAGCTCACTAGCGTCCTCTTGTCAATATCAAAAAAGTGTCACACGGTCTTTTTCGTACTGTAGCTGTCATATTTTTTTTTCTTTTATACCATTTTATATGGCCAAGTATGTTTCACATATTTTCTTACAAAACTAACCGCGATTGCAGCGCCTCTCTCATCGGGCCGGATGTCCTTGTTTGACTAGAATTATAATATAATTAATTAGTAATTGTGACCGTTTTCATTTTTCTTTCAGCTTTAATCTTACCTAATGTAGGTTTTGACTACTGTGACTATGATATTGTCATTTCATTCTCTTTGAAAATAACCGAGACAGTAATATGTGTCAACATATTTATTTTTGTTAATGCATAGCTGACCATGAGAGAAAGAAAATTGCGGGCGTCAGCTAGTTTTTAATGACAAGCATCCTAAGTTACCAACTTAGCAATGTCAAGTCAATAACTTCGCAATGTGTCCTTCAGAAACGTTACATTTAAACTTTCACTTTTTTATCCATTCGTTGATCGATTTCAGACTCGCTTTTTATTTGAAAATAAATACATATTGATGCAATAAAAATAAAAAATAAATGAAGAAAAATGTAAGAATCATAGTTTGATTCTCAACAGGTCATCAACATGTCAATAAACAATTTTATTTAAACTGGGGTCGATGTATAACGTTTTTGCCTACTCAATTTTACATCTATTATTCATTTGTTATTTTTTCAATATCTGCTATCTTTCACACAATCTTATCTTTTCTTAGGCGTATTCATATTTTATATTGGCAGTACGCATTCATACTTTACTGGTATGTTCTGTAGCACCAAAGTTGATTTACGGCTTAAATTACATATTGTCTTCCAACATTGAGTTTATACAAAAAAAAAAATACAAACTTCACTGAAATAAAAGACAAAACATGTTTCTAAAAAAAATAACTGATGGTCATTCGCAAACTTCATAAGTCTATGGTCGTTCATAGTCCTGCGGTTAGAAGTGATTTGAACGTTCTAAGGCAGAGCTTGTTCCTGCCTCACCTGCTGCATTCCTGACCGTGATTGCCGCACCTGTGCAGGATCTCCTGCTATCGCTCCGAGGATGTAATAGATGTTTGCTACGACTTTTATCGAAGTGAAAGCACGCCGCGTTATAAATTTTATTACATATCATCATTAATTACATTTCGGTTTATGTAAATTAAAGTTTAATTTATAAATTATGTACCGGATGTATTCTTTAGTAGAGAAGACGGAGAAAGGGGTAATAATTATTATATCAACAATATTTTTATCTTTCAGGATTAAATAAGGGTAAATTCTGAGTAAATCACTCATTGAAAAAGTGTTTTTTTTTATTCAGTAAGCATGGGGAAAATGCGATACAATATTACTGGATTTGGATACAGTCAAATTTGGTTTGATACTACTAAAAAACTGAACTTAAATTTATGAAATTTAGCAATGTAACATGTCCTTTAGATTACTTGGGAGGCAAAGATGTCAATGGATCATTACTTTAAAAAAGTACCATTTGTGTTTCATTTTTTATGAATATTTAAAAAAATATATAGATAATATGATAACAATAAAAATGTATCGAATCTTCAGTGAGTTATTTATTTATGTAAAAATTTTCACAATGTACAAAAATATAAAAGTATTCATTTATTTGTACAAATAAATAAATAAATATAATAACTCATTGAAGATGGGCTATATTTTTATTGTTATCGTGTTATCTATAATTTTTATAAATACTCGTAAAAAACCAAAGACAAATGGTGATAAGCATTCTATGGACTACATAATATCAACAGCCGCGATCAGATACGAATTTGCGTCATTCAAATTGTATCTAAAAATTTCACGAACCATCTTGATTTGACTGATATCCGATAAACAGTAGTTACAAATTATTTAAAACAAAGATTTATACTTTGTATACTTACAAATTAAAGTAACAGGTACAAGTTGTACTATTTTTATACATTTATCGTAAATTATATGAAATTTCATACAATGCAGATAGATGAGGTTTTTTTGGTTTAAGCGAATTGGGTACATATATATATATATTGTATATTCACATTTCCTGATGTTTCCGTAAATCTTACTAATATTATAAATGCGAATGTTTAGATTGATGTTTGTTTAAAGGTATCTTCACAAAGGCCCAATGGATCTTAATGCAATTTGACAAAGATGTAGAATATAGTCTGGAAGAACACTTAGGCTACTAATTAAGTTTCTTTTTAATTCCGCGCGGACGACAGCTAGTCTAAACATATTTATAAAACGTAAGATATAAATTTAGTAAGTATCTATATATAATAATAAATTTAGAGTATCTGTATGTAATAGCGAAAAAAAATCATATTTCATACATGATGTATGCGGTCTTGATAACGAAAAACCAATTTTTAAAATTTATGTTTCTCTGTATGTATGTCTGTCCATATGGCCGCGTTTGTTACGAGTAATCTCTAGGGTAGCTCTATCTAATCTCGAAGGTAGGTGATGTACATGGGCATATTGTAAGCTACTTTTTTATCCTGCGCTGACGAAGTCACGGAATACTGCTAGTGTGTGATAAAATTCTTACGATAGTGACATCTTTATGCAACACATGACAATAGTTTTATTATGGAGACAATAATGTTTGTATCTAACCGACAAACACTAAACCAATTGTAACTTTTCATTGCTTTGCACGATAACATTTTACCCTTTACTAATCGATAATCTTTAACCTATAAAAACGCACGAACTACGTGTTATTGACCGATAAAAGATCTTTTTGTTGGGAGAACTTTTTTGAGACTAAGATATCGTGTCATCGAATGCAATGGTTACAATGGCTACAAATGGTTTGTCGGTATTTTGATTATACAAAGGTAGGGTAAAAAGAGATGAAGCTGTAACGTAATGGTCTGGCCATAAACAATACTTTATTTCACGCCAGTCTTCTGTTGTACTATTGTAATTCAGTTCTGGTGTAATTAAAAAGAGTGTCAAAATAAATAAATTATTTATTTTCCATATTCGCATTACCGGTTGAATTGATAGATTTGTATGTAAGTTGTTGTAATGATTGCACAATCTATGATTTGTCATTACAGAGTTGTTGCGCTGCTTGCTGTGGTAGCGATTGTTACTGCTGAGTGGCACTCGACTGCGCCACATCCTGGCGCCGATTGACGCGCTATCGTTGAAACGGAATTTCAAACGAACTCTTTATGGTTTGAAACAGTATAAGAGTTGATATTTCATCATTGACTAATACTGTTTAAGAAGACCGTTGAGCCGTGGAATGCTCATTTAGCGAACTGAATAGCACGATAAGAAATATCAAATCTTGCTAATATTATAAATGCGAATGTTTTGATAGATGGATGGATGTTTGTTTGAAGGTATCTCCGGATCGGCTCAACTGATCTTGATGAAATTTGGCATAGATATAGAACATCGTCTGGAAGAACACATAGGCTACTTACGTGTATTTTTTTAATTCCGCGCGAAAGGAGTCGTGGGCGACAGCTAGCTAGCGATATGTAAGAAATAAAAAAGTTAAAATTCATTTAGATAAAGTAAACGCTTCTATAGGTTGGGATCCACCGAACAGAAAATATATGTTTGGTATTTCGTGGACTAATAACGACTTGCCTACTGACGTAAATTTGCAAAATCATGTCTCGATATCGACTTACATGAAAAGATAAAATTAGAGACATATCACTATTATCTGTGGTTGTTACAACTCTATAGATTTCACTAGAGTTATTTTATGTAAAACGTAATTATACCTTGATTTGAATATGCATCATGACGATGTCAACAGTGTTCGCGCTAAACATCGACATCCGCGCTCTCCAGTTCTATGTTTAATTGAAACTAGTCTGTGGCAATCCGCTATTACAATCCGGTGAGGCCTGTTGCCACCGACTATAGCATTAAGACGTTATTTATGTACCGCTTAGTTGCTTCCAGGAGACATATTTTTTAACTTAATCACTGTTTACACATTCCAAGATGGCCGCCCACGTATTTTTTTGGATTCGTAGTGTCAAAGGGCAAAGGCCCTGTCGAGGCAAACGCTTATGGAAATGTAACTTTATTGCCGTGTTATTTCTGATTATCAATTTGGTTTATGTAATTTACAACTTATAAAGTAAATAATATATAAATTGAACAAATTGTGAATAATTAATTTTATTTAATTACAGTTATTTATCGCACTACAATTAGTTTGAAATCGTTTTGCACACAATTATTATACCAATGATTTCAGTTTGCATTAATTTTGATAAACATGAAAGTAAATATGGAAATGCATTTCAGATGCACAATAAATACGTATTTACCAGATTAACGACTATTTATTTATTTATTTAATGTTACAATATATGACAAGTACCTACATATGTAAGTGTAAACTGTATTGACATATATAATCTAAAGAAATAATTTTATTGGAACGCATCTAAATGTGTAGAGGCATTTTAATTCGGAAGTCCTTATTTGATTGATAATTGAACTGCTTCTACGTAATTTTTTTATCTTACCTTTTAATACACTTTATTTGGCATGAAAAATCACCTCACTTCTGATCAACTACAAACGTTGGCTAGAAGTATGTATTTTTGTATTTTATCTCCTTTTATCATAAAAGTAAAGTGGTGTCTCTGTTTAAAAGTTATCTTAAAAAAAACTTATCTTAAAGATCTGTTTTGTTTGTGACATTACTGACTTTTAATAATGTAAGTTGCAAACTCTAAAATTTAAAATCTAGAAAATCTATTCGCTATGATCGCTCTACCGTAAACATAGCAACTATGAAGTCATTATGCTTCAATACCGGTCCGCGTCTTCCAATAATGACGTGTTACATTCTACATACCATCATTAAAATGGTTCAAACATTTTGTCGATTTCAAAATGAAGAACAACAACTTAACAATTATGGAAGTATGTTCAATTATAAAAATGCTAAATTAATATGGATGTTCTTTTATTAAGTCACCAACTGTCGCCCGCGACTCCATACGCGCGAAATTAAAAAATAACATAACAAGTAACCTATGTATTCTACATCTATGCCAAATTTCATCGAGATCCGTTGAGCCGGTCTGGAGATACCTTCAAACAAACATCCATCCATTCAAAAATTCGCATTTATAATATTAGTAAGGTGTAAATGCACATTCCGGTCATTATAGCAAAACTTAAACATTGAAAACTAGAAGTAAACTCGTTTAAGAAGGTGCGAATTTGTAATGTCTTCCTTTTACACGTAATATTGCTCCAAACGTAAATGTATGTCTAGTTATAAA
The DNA here is from genome assembly GCF_912999745.1 of Papilio machaon. Taxonomy (NCBI): domain Eukaryota; kingdom Metazoa; phylum Arthropoda; class Insecta; order Lepidoptera; family Papilionidae; genus Papilio; species Papilio machaon. The sequence goes on from NC_059997.1 coordinate 3,135,422, forward strand.
ATAGTGATTTTTAAATAGTTTTATTATTTATTTATTTTCATAGATTAAAAACAATATAGATATAATGTTTTCTGAAGTCTGATATAAGTTTTTCCGAAGGCATTCCATTGTACCCTTTTATCGTCTAAAGTCCAAAATATAAGACAGTTTTCAAGTCAATTGAAACATATTCTTTTTAAAATTAAGTAAAATATTACTATAGGTAATAAAAATGACTAGTTTAAATATGTAGTATTTGTATTTTATTTAGGTTTTTCCATTTCGACTGGTTCGCAAAACATCCGCAAGAATTCGGCGAGCGGAGTCAACGAGCGGCGCGAGTCCCGGAATGCAGACAGCCTAGTCTTTGTTTATACTTGATGTCAAAAGTATAGGTACGAAATATTATTTTAAATTTAGCTATTTTTTACTTTATCTTAATAAAATATAGCATTTATAAGCTGTATCTAATTGTACGTGTGTATCGTTAAAAGGATTTTTTTATTAATTTGATGATTGAAATAAAATAAAAAACTACGACTTCTTACAGCTAAAGGATTAGACAGTATTTAATTTATGCATAAGATGTCATCGATCAATATTCATGTCTAAATATAAATAAGATAATGACGTACCGAAGACTTGGACAGCAAAAATGACGAACGCCATAGACAGGGCCGGCGTTAAGCTAGGGCGCGGTTGGGTCCTGGTCGCTGGACAGAAAGGGGCGCCACAGGTCTGCAAATTATACAGTCTCATATAACCCGAAGGCACTGTAAAAAAGTGGGCGCCATAGAAATCTCGCCCTGGGCGCTAGTAGAGTTTAAACCGTTACTGGTCATAGACTTGTTAAATAAGGCTTATAGGCATATGACGACCATATTGCTCTTGAATGAAATTTTATGATACCACTGTAAAGTTTGCGTTATTTGCGTTTATCACGGACTATCAGTTGACAAGATATAATAGATTTATCTCTTATCTGATTGTTATATAACAGTATTTATATATTTGTATATAGGTATATTGCTACGACTGTAAAATGAAAATAAAAAATAAAATAGTAAAATATTATCTCATTTTCTTTCAAGACAATGGAAGGAAAAACAATATTTTTTTACACAATATGTTGTTAGCAGTGAAAATTCAACCGGAAAATCGTTAGTAAGCACAAAAAGAACAAAATAACTTGGAGAGCTTAATATTCAGGATGTCATTCACTTATCCTTAACTTAATGTTATTTAAAAGTGAGGCAATCTCATCTGCAACGTGGGTGGTCTCAAAATGTCTGAACAAAACAAAATGAAGCTGGAAGGTTTGTCGTTCATCGAATGATAATTTTAATGCTCTGCGCTATTCGAGACATTTTATCTCTCTATAATATTTTAATGAACCATTATTTCGTCAGATATTTATGTTAACTGGATCAAAGCGATATCTTTTATAAACCTAATAGTTTAATCATGGTATGGAATATTCCACATTTTAGTAATAAATAAATTGGTGCACATTAGATTACATATTATTTCAAAGGTAAGGTAAGGTAAGCTTGTTTGAAACATTGGAATAGATTCTGTATAACCGAAGTTAAAAATCAAATTTTTAATTGATGCAACAATATTTTAACACTTTTATATTAAAAGAAAGCTATGTCAATACCTAGTATAGACCTTTTTTTAACCAGACCTTGTTTTTGAATTTATTACATCACTATACTATTTCACTATTACTACGATGTTATTTTACGTGAATTTCTGAAACGCCTGTCCCAAATGAATAGCAATAATTTAATCAAGAAAAAAACACTTTAAGCTAGCTTTAAAACATTACAAGTTATTCTTGGCTAGCTGTAAAACATCTTGTCTTAATCTTACTAATGTTATAAATGCAAAAGTTTAAATGTATGGATGTTTGTTTGAAGGTGTCTTCGGAAAGGCTCAACGGATCTTGAAATTTGGCACAAATGTAGAACATAGTTTGGAAGAACACATAGGCTACTTATTTCGTTTTTTTTTAATTCACCGCGGAAGGAGTCGCGGGCAACAGCATGTTAAAATATATATAAAAAGTTCTGATATATGAAACAATTGTGACACTGTCCGTAATCTGTATATAATTTTAACTGTAATTAAAATTTGTATAAACTCTTTGTTGGTTTACATTTGTGACCGTTGGGTGGCGCTGTTGTCGGCTGTTTTATTTTTAATTCTGTAACTGTAAACGAAGACGAGAAACGGAAAAAATTAAGTTGAACTTCTCAATAGCAGGCGAGGTAACGCTCACGCTCTTCAAACATCTACGATGGAGAGCTTTGATGAATAAAGATACGTTGACTGCTAATATAATTTACAATATGTACAGTAAGTATTATCCATGTTATAAAACTAAAGTTTTAAGTAAATACCAAAAAATAATAGAAATAAGATAATCAGTTCCGCGACTCTTTCGCCTTTCACCGCACGCAATGACGCGAATGCGAAAGATTTGCACCGATATTGGTCCTCGGCCTCGCGCGGATAGCGGTGTCTCGCTCGGCGCAAGCAAATTAATAAATGAATACCATATTCGAGAGTAGAGCTGCGGCGACGATCTGGCGGCCGAACACCTGCGTCTGCGCATCTCGACGCAAGCAAGCAAATATATACTTTGTGTCAAAGTGTAACAGTTGTAAATCGCTTGTGTTGTAAGTAACATTCTCATTACTGATCACGGATGTAACAAACAAACTATTCAAAACTCTGTACCTTGAACAGCAAAGTTGGGTTTTACGCTTGTCACGGCCGCTGAGATTCCTTAGACGGGAGAGTTATGGCCTTTATTGTTACTTTTTATGTTTTTTTATTCGTCAGGTAAAAGCAAATAAGAAATTGTATAAAATAAACACAAGAAGGTTTCACTGTTGTTTTTTTTTTCCAACTTTTATTTATTGTGACCAATGACCTTAAGATAAAGTTAAAGTAACATGACAACTGCATTCAAATGTAGAGCTTTATTTTGATTGAGCTCAAGACCTTAACAAAGATAAAAAATATATTACCGTGATAATAAAGTAATTTACTTAGCTAAAACTAGTTTATTTAATTTTTTTCTTATAATTTCATTTCAAAATGTATGTCAGAATAAAATAAACATTTAAATTAATCCACTTCCAAAAAAATATATTTAAATCGCAATTTTTGTTATTTTTTTAAAATACGTGTAAATAACTGCATATTAAATTAAAATAATAAAATATAGTTTTATGTTGTATGTTTGGTTCAATGTAAAAACTTAGATATTTTCTTAGGTCACTAAATTTACCATGGTTCTCATTAATAACATGTGTAAAGTGTCCTTTTTTGTTAATGTAATATCTTCATATTTCTCCAAAATTTCAAACCTTTCATTTCATTCAATTTCAAAGTAAATAACCAAGCAATTTCTCGTCTTAAACGTTTCAGTGATGCATCCAGAGATGGCGCTGTAATATCCTGATTCAAAACACTTCTAAAAGTATTACATAAAATAAAAACACTACAAGTCGAATTTGGTGACAGTTATTCGACATTAGAATTATTAAGTTGAATAATATTTTAAATGATTTTTTGCAACAAAATTGAATCAAGATTAAAAATTTGATTTAAGTTCTAAAACACGATATTGAAGTTTTTCTAGTAGCTTAATATATATACAAAGTAACGATTTAAAAGGTTCGAGGTTCCGATCAGTTCAATTATCGGGATTACATGCTGAACCTTTATGGTTCCTTCATCCTGTGGAAAGTCCCCGGAGACAGGACGGAAAGCGTCGTATTGTAGTGGATTCAGGCCGGGTTCGGTGCCATAGGGAGGGAATTTACGACCCGTTTGGTTATCGACCCGTAGCGTTGCTCAGAGCAAAGATAATGTTGTTAGAGATTTAAAAATCTCAACAAAATGGGGCTTACTCGGTTGGAACCTTTCTTTTGTTGCATTTTAGAACCTGGTTTTGATCGGTAACTTTATTAGTATTAAATGTTAGCGACAGACAATTCACGTTCACGTACTATTCGATTTTAATAGAATAACTTTCATTGTTATTAATATTCAATTGTTTTAAGTATTAAAATGTGAAACTGTACCACAAAATTTTTAACAAGTAAAAAGGAATGAGTTTATTGTACAGCATTTTTTTATTATTATTTGCTGATAATTTCCATAAAAAATTTGATGTAATAAAACTCAACTAAAAAAAGAACAAAAACATAAATTGTTATTGCCCCCAGAGAGATTTGAACTCTCGACCCCTGGTTTACAAGACCAGTGCTCTAACCCCTGAGCTATGGAGGCTACGATCGGCGATGTCAGAAAATATATATGTTAACTTGGATTATCATACTGTGACTAATAGATACACTTGACTAAGCTACTATGAAGATGATGCCGAATAATTATGCGATAATAAACTTTCAAGTACATATTGAACGTGAATTATAAATTACAAAATATTTAGATAAGTATTATTCGAGTACATTAGTATAGGTACGCCATAATTGTTTACGGTTGGGTCTACGTTGTACAAGGTCGAAAAAAGGGAGAAAAGGTGACGAATAAGTGTTTAATTTTTAAGCCAGAAAGATGAATTTTCGACATCTGGATTACCAGACCAATGCTCTAACCTCTGAGCTATGGAGGTCATGATGTATTTGAATAATTGATAAGCGTTATCACTCAGAAATTTTGTTTATTACATCTATGCTAATAAGTCTGCGATATTCAAGTTTGAATACAAATATTCTGCGAGGTGACGACATCTTGGGGAAACCCATATCTGACATGAATGTATAATACGAATAATTTTCTTTTAAAACTAGTTTTATTGTCACCAAGGACAGAAATGTATTCTTTCTTATCTTACTAATTTATGCGAAAGTTTGAATGGACGGATATTTGTTACTATGTAATACCAGAACGACTGAAAGGTACAGTTAAATAATAGGCTGGAATAACGCACAGGCTACAATTATTTTTTAATTACAATCGGACGTAGTCATGTATGACATCTATAAGCGTAATGAGACTTTAGCTTGTCTTTGTAAGTTTATTATGTAAACTAATAAACCTTAAATTCAGAAACCATAACTACGGAATTAATATTCTTCTCACGGCGGGTGTTGGTGATAAATATAGTACAACGTAATCCCGATGCACTTACGCAACTTGGCCAGATGTGCACAGCTCCTTCTGTAAAATACGCACGTAATGTTGACTAACAAGATGCTGTACAAAATGCTAATGTCTACAAGTGACAACATCTCCGATATATCTTGCAATCTACTTTAAACTGAGGCGCTATGACTGAACGACTAATTTAAATACAATAATTCGTCAAACATTTTTCGGATTTTCAGTTTCGTATTTCAATTTAGTGTGGATGCTGGTATGATTTAAAATTGCTGTAGACATTGGTAGAGTCAGCAAAATCAATTTTTGCAAATGGGAAACGAGTCATTTGTTATATAGGCGCTTAAACCCATAACTATTTTCCATACTCTGACGTTGCGGTGTTATACTTGAGATTTGGTTTGAAGCCTTAACTTATGTTCATGTGATTCGGAATACTAACATGAATTAACAAATTCTTAATAAAAAAATCTTTTATTGATTTTGCTTCTATTAATTTGTCGGTAGTTTTCGTCGTTGATAAGAGAACCTGACATTAAGTTTATCCAAAATAATATTATTAAAACAAGTTTGAATTATGTTACGATTAAGTCTTGGGATATTAAGTTACGTGGCGCATAACAAGGTGCATGGGCGCATGGGCCAAGACAGATGTCGACCGGACACGGCCCAAAAGCGGCGTCGACTGACGTTATTTTGCATGCCTCAGCCCAAAACGGGAACCGAACGCAAAACCTAAACCCAGCTATATAGGGTGCTCGTGGGTTGACTTAATCGATATTGAGAAAGTTCGATACGGGCAATGACTGTGTGAACACTTCGAAATTGTTATGTTTGTTTCAAAAATTGTCAGCGGACCAGCGGATTTAGATTATTTTCTTTTAATATTATATCAACCAGGGGCCGAGACTTCAAATCTATCTGAGGGCGTACCTACATGTCATTTTGATGTCATAGAAAAGTTCAAATAAACTTGAAAGAATTTTTTTCTACGACTCAAAATTTATTACTTTAACAGAACTTCTTATACGATAAATAAACATTTAAACACAGTTTGTAATAAAAATAAATGTATGATTATCTATTAGTTTTAAAAGTAATGTTTGAATGATGAATTACATTTAAAAGTTAACGGTAGCAATTAAAATCATGAGCGCAATCGTAAATAAACTATAAAATAGAAATAATTGTAATAGATTTAATTCAGTTACCAGCAATTACGAACCGCCTACCGTTATCTAATTGAATATTTTGTATTCTGTATTTACATCCGATTTCGAACACGCAATAACCATTTTTTTTTATTAAAATGATTTTGTTCGAGTGAAGTTTTGTTAAGTACTTAAACTATTTAACTATACATGTCACTGGCTAGTTTTCGTTAATATTTTTATATAATTGGTCTGACACAAAAGAGAAAAAGTAAGAAGGGTAGTTATAGAAAATAGATTGAGAACTCCATTCGTGCTTCTTTTGTTTGCCATCGCTTTCCATGTAGCGACAAATCTTACTAATATTATAAACGCGAATGTTTAGATGGATGGATAAATGTTTATTTGAAGGTTTCTCCGGAATGGTTCAACGGATCTTGATGAAATTTGGCACAGATGTAGAACATAGTTTGGAAGAACACATTTTTGGTTAATCGGAATATTTTTAATATACTACACAGCCTCCATAGCTCAGGGGTTAGAGCACTGGTCTTGTAAACCAGGGGTCGAGAGTTCAAATCTCTCTGGGGGCAAATTGATTCTTAACTGTTTATTTAATTTTGCATATCAACAAATTAGCTTCACTGACTAATTTGTAGCGAAAAGAAAATGCTATACAGTTTTTAAACTAATCTAATTCTAGTTAGTAGTTAATAAACAACGCAATGAAAAGAATTAAACTGATAACAACATCCATGCACAATGCTATAGATCTGGTACGAAATTGTCGAAGATTATTGGTACAGTCTCCATCAGTTACAGCGCCGGTACAGCGCCGCCGGCTATTCGTACCGCAAACCGATAATTTAACTTACCGGTAATGTTCTTGTTACCTTTTTACATTTATTTTAAGGCTGATCGACCGGCCTTAATTGGTACAGCATGTGGGCGACTGGCACGTCACGCGCCACCCGCATACGAATAACTATATCCAGTTATTTTTAATTTACCTAGCTGTTTCGCGGCTTCGTAAATACGAATACCGATAATAAATATCACAATCATAAAATTATACTGGCTAGTATTATTTTTTTATTCAAATACTTTGAATAAGACTATCTGTTAGGTTTTATGGAACCGCTCTTCATAGATTTGTATTGGACAAATTAGTGACCACTTTGCAAGTGACATAAATTACTGCGGTTTACTTGACAATTTTGTTGATAAATCATCCTATATATCGTAATATACGATTAGTTATGGTTTTATATCAGATAAGACTAATGTAATGTCTATCCCAAATACATGGAAAGATTACAATAATTATTATTATTTCATTTGTTCCATTAAAAAGGAATAATAAAATACTTGTTTTTGGTGTATATATTATATATATATATGTGCTCATTTATTGTCTTAAGAGAGGAGATTAACACATTTTAAATGAAATAATAGTTTTATCAAACGTTTTATAAAGCAAGTTGTAGCACCTAATTACAGTGGTCATTGCGGTGTCACAGGAAGAACGGAGTCCAGTTAATGAGGAAGCAATTAGTAACGTTTTGTCTGCTGTCGGTACTTGATACAGACGAGTGGGTTTCAATAAACGACTCATGTCCACATTGCATAGTATATTTTCTTTTGTTTATTTATCATGATTAATTTAGTTTTATTTATAATAGGAGTCTGATAACTGATATCATAAATAGGAATGTCCCCTAAATGAAAATAGTTAATACAAAAACTGACATCGCACATAAATAATATTATGATTGGATGTCATTGCTTGTTCCCTTTAAAAACAATGCAAAAATTTCAGTAATGTGAACTTCGCTTTATATTATTTTAACGTGAACTAGATTCAAAACTTCGATAAAATAGCATGACGATTCCTTCGTCTGTTGAACTTTTTTTTTTGTTCAACTTACTTCACATACCATAGATGTGATTCACAAGTGCGTAGGCCCGAAGGTACATTTAAATAGCTAGGACATATTTCACGCAACAATATCCACATAACGCAGGCTGTCCCACGCTAATCTTCCAGTCATAAAGTATGGTGCACACAACGCTCCAGTTGCAGCGCCGCTATATCGGTGCGGGTAACTGACGGGCCCGATAGCCAGTTCTGACTTGCAATTAATTTAACTCGACTTTGACCATACCTCATTTTGCTACCGGTCCATGCTATCTATCGATACAGATAATAAAGGCTTTCGCATTATAAAAAGTATGGGCGATTGGGATCGCTTTTGTCTTTTTTTTGCTAGTGATGTTTATCGGGTTAAGCCGGTGCGGCCAGTATTATGGCGTATATTACATATACATTTATTACGGTAAGTGTTTTTCTAATTTTTTTATTGTCTGTTATTAATATTTATGTGGGAACAGAAGCTTTTTTCTTATTAAGTTTCGGCTTATTATATCGTATAGATAGGAAAATCACTTTCCTAGCTGGAACGATAACAAAATCTTTTTCCATGTGTCAGATGGACTTGTCACGAGCTCGGCATGTGCTCAACCAAGCGCAGCCAGTGCGTCGTGAGCGAGACCACGCGGGACTCAGCTGACGCCGTATCCGATGTCCACGCCTCGCATATGACTGATCAAAGAGCGGCATCTCGCGTGTGTACATGTCCTTATTTCATCCTTCATTTCTTCCGGCGGTTTAACACAAATCTGCTTTGTTTATTTAAAAAATAAAAGTGCTTTAGTTGAAAATAAAGTTAAATACATTTTGGAGGTCGGTAAAAGTATCGAATGTAGTCAACGTTATCAAAATCAGGAAAGGTCTTTCGCTTCCACCCGTTAGAGTAAGGTATTATTTTAAACCAGTCGGCGGTAAAGGTTCAGATAGACAAATAGGCTAATAGGCACAGGTGGGCACAGTTAATCGAAAAGTTAACTTCGTTAATCGTTAATTCGTTAATAAAAAAATTAACTTCGTTAATCGTTAAAGCGTTAAATTCTCGCAAATTTAACGCAAGTTAAAGTTAATCGTTAACAGTTAACCATACCGAAATTTTACATACTAATTTCAAACTTATTGTGGCGACACTTGTTTAAAATAGTAATTTGACTATACATTCTATAACACATAAGTATTAGAGACAAGTATGAATGCATTATAGTATATTTCATTACGAGTGCAGAAAGCCTCTCATTGCAAAGAGTTCCGACAAATGTCTAACTGAGCCGAGGCACAGCCGAAGGTGAGGGTTGACAGTTGGAACAAGTTGTAATGACAGTTCCGCACGTGTACTAAACAACTATTTTTAATACAGTTGCGAAAAAATTAAGCAATATAATAGAATAATAAAAATACAATAAACTAAACTAATTAAAATGTTTGAAAAATGGCGCCAACCGTAAAAGAATACAAACAGAGATTTTTTTGTTGTCTTCATCCATTCTGGGTAGGCAAAGGGAACTATGCCAAAACGGCCAAGTCTTCAGTAGATTATTTTTACTGATATGAAATGAAAATGAAATTTAATGAGATGAAATTAAATGAAACCTAACCTAATTCATTGAATAAAATCATTAAATCTTATATTGTAACAAATTAGGAGCTTCTTTTTAGAAATATTTGCATGAAGCATAAAAACTTCAATGATTTTCTTTTTGTAAAAACTTCGTGGTTGGTTTTTTCTTAGACATTATTTTGACAATTGGGAAAGAAAACGCACGAGTTTGGAAAAGCTAAAGAAAAAAAAACTTGTGAGCCGTCATGGGACGCCTGGCAGATGTGAAACATCGTGTGTGTGCTAGTAATATGCATAAAATATTAAATATTATAATTAAATAAAAAATAATGATAATGATAGTAATGATAATAATTATAATAATAAAATTAAGAAAAATGTATTAAATCAGAAAATTAATAAATATGTGGAATAATAATAATAATAGTAATAATAATAAATAATATTAAATATTCAATATTATTAAACTAAACACATAAAATATATATATGTATACCTTAGTATAGCTTGGCGACCCGTCGCCACGGCAAACGTCGCCACTCCAACAATTCGGTTTACAAGTGATCCTATGTTTCACATCAAAAGCACGAGTAAAAAAGTGTTTTAATACAGTTGCTCAAAAAGTGGCGTATTGCAGGGACGAAGAGCGTTCGGGATGTGGGCTATTACATACTCTTGCTTTTAATGAAATACACTATTTAGAACCTTATTTTGATTTTGTCCTGTTGGTCACGTCTTTCCCGGACGCTCTGATGCATCACACTTGCACGCGAACTTCACATATATCAATTATCAACTCGTTCGTTTATCATTCGAGTCGCCGACAGTCGCCCAACAAAGTTGAACTTACGAGCGTGGCGTGGCGCGTAATTTAAACAAAATGACAGCACGTCTCCAAGTTTCTAATTTAACGATTAACGGACTTTTATTAACGGAAGTTGAGTTTAACGGAAGTTAACAAAAGCGTTAACACTTTTTGAAGTTAACTTAAAAGTTAATCCGTTAAGCAAAATGTTAACTTCGTTAATTAACGATTAACGGATTAACGAGTTAATGCCCAGCTCTGCTAATAGGCAATATGGGTTTATGTAAAAATGTAAAAAGACAGATTAATTCTTGTATTTAAAGTACATAATTGACTTTATGTATTAACAATGTACAACGAAATTCATAGCAAATGTACGTCCTTCGAATGTTGCAATCAATTCTCATGAATCATGGCAGCATTGTTGTTTATATAAGTTGTAATTGTCACACTAATTGCATCTTACGGTCACGAGTGACACTGCGCCGCCGCGCCACCTAGCGGTCATTAGTTATGTTAATGATTAATGAATTATTTATGTTGTTATAATTATAAAAAAAAATATCATTATTCTTTGAGTAATAAAAATTGCCATACACGTATACGGGGTAATCTATGTTAGCAATTATTATAATTGTTGTCAACTATGGAATATTGTAAAAGTATTATTCTGAAAATATTTTCTTAGGAAATAAATCAAGATAGCCATTGAAGTCGCTAAAAACTCATTATAATTCAGCCAGGATTATGTTACCAAAAAATCTGATTTAATAAACGTTAAGATCCTAGACTTTTCACTGAAAAATTTCTGTATATCGATTAAAACCTCTTCAAATGACAGATATTGGATTTTTATCAAATTTGTACCTATAGAATTTATGTTATACTAGCTGTCGCCCGCGATTCCGTCCGCGCGGAATTAAAAAACATATTAAGTAGCTTATGTGTTCTTCCAGACTATGATCTACATTTATACATAATTTCATCGAGATCCGTTAAACCGTTCAGGATATACCTTCTAATTCATCCAGACTATCTAAGGAATATCTAAGGAATTCATCCATCCAGACATTCGCATGTATAATATTAGTAAGATTAATAATTAATAATAATAACTGACACCGATTAACACTACTTGCGTCAAAGTTAGAATACATTACACGCTTCACTGACACTTCCGTGGGTACGCCGACAGAGGGCACCCCCGCTTATGGCGAGTCATGGGACTGATTTTATGGTAATTTATAAATCAGGGTGAATTTGATTCATAATAAAATTTAATTTGATCGTATTGTTTGTGTGTATGTAACAATAAAGCACAAGTTTCCGTTTAAAAAAAATCCGTGGGAGTTGTAATGATGTTTTATATTGAAATTGAGAGACAGATTTAGTTGTAGAGTTAATTTGGTTCAGAAACGATAAAAATTATAATTGCGTTGTTATATTAAAATGTTAGTCTTCAGTTAGCTGAATCATTGAATAGAAAATGTACTGACCTGTATCCAACGAGCAAGATTTTCTAATAGCATTAGTTATGATAAATGACTCCTGACATCGACTGACCGATGGAGATGTTACCTAAGAATTAAAAAATGAATTATAAATTAAATCAATTAGATATAAGTAAATGCTTCATTGTAAAGTTTATAAAATTTAAAACAGAGGCTAAGCTTCGCGATCATCTATGAATCGTAATTAGATCTTTTTTCATGTAATCTCTACTACTACATCCGGTGTTTGAAGTGTTGTCAGATGGCGCCTGATAGAAATCAATATGGACGGCATCAATCGCTTTCAATTTGTATTTATCATAGTTTGTGCAATTGCACCAGTTGGATTTAAACCAGTTTAGATGTCTGTGTACTTTTTATTCAGACTTGTAGCATTAACGGCATTTACACGAACGATCTGTTGATTGGAAACTGGTTTGCGATTGTCGTGGAGGCGTGAGAAGGGTGACTGTTGGGATATTCTCATGAGTGACGTCAACATGCACCTGCACCAAAACATACAAAAGGACAAAGTCGCCGAAGTGGCCGTCCACTGCGGTTTACCTATACATGTCCGGACAAGTTTCAATCTCAAGGTTTCTCCTTTTACCGCATATGAAGACGAATATAAACTGCTCATCCGTTAAACTATTTCTTGCAAAATAATGTGTCAATTGTCATTCCAGTAAGCAGTAACGCTTCATTTTAGTACAAAAAAATTGTAGCAGTTTTACTTACCACACCACAGGTTATAAAACCTTCTTTCTCAATCGATATGCCGTTCCTGGGCTTGAATTGAAGATTTTCGACAATAATTTGATTTGTTTTAAGTACTCACACTGTTTATTGACACCTGTAGCATCCGCTGAAAAATAAGCGTAAAATAATTTCGAATATTATCAATTATTATTTTGTTGTATGCGTAATTTGATCTTATTTGTATACTAGCCACCGCCCGCGACTTCGTTAGTACAGATATAAAATTAAAAGTATAATATGCCCGCGTGCATCAGCTAATTTCCCGCCAAAATCGATCTAGCCGGAGATTACCCGGAACGAACGCGGCCTTGCAGACAGATACAGACACAGATACAAAAGACAGCCAAATTTATTAAAATAGGGTTATCGTTATCACCTACACAAGTACATCATGATGTGTTTCGTACACATTATAATTTTTTTTTCGATATTCCTACAAACACTTATTAGGTAAGACGATACCCAGAGAAAAAAAAAGTTGGTTAAAATGTAGATTACGTAACGTCGATTTGGCGATTACAACTTATATGGCGAATAGGGTTATATCTAAGCACTTATTACCCAAAGTTAAAAGTTGCGGAACCAGGCAGATTTTTAGTTATTGAATAAATAAAATTCTTATTTTAGGTTACATTTTCCACTACTTTTGACGTTCTCCTTAGCATTACATTTTCTCTAATGTTAAAGATGTTATTATCAACGATAACTTAATAAAAGACTTAATGTACTAATTAATTTACGAAAGAAATAACCTGATTGAGCTTTCTTTATCTCATTAATCTTTTGTGTAGATACTTTGTTGCAAGTTCAAGTAAGAGCAAATTACACGGCACCGAGAGTAATCATGAACACTTTTGTAAAACATAACCTTACTTAGTAACTTTTCTTCAAGCGTATCATTACATCAGTTGTTATCCGAAATACCTTATAAACTCATTTTCGGACCACACAAGGAACTAATTGCAGGAAATGAAGGAACACAACACAACACTCGAACAGTTAACTACCATAGTTGTAAGAAAATTACATTAAATTAAAATAATATATTAGATAGACGTGTGCCAATGTTAGTTATGCTAAACGTCACAATTACTTTTTCTAGGTTAATTTGTTAAAAAGTTCTAGACAACAGATGATAAATTGAATATGGCGAAACCTACATTTCGAAGGAGTTTTTGATATTCCAGATTAAAAAGTTTTTAAAAGCTCTCTTTTGTCAATCTAAATATATTAATTTAATATTTTCGGTAGAAATTATTTTTGTTTTTAAAGCTGAAACAGTTCTTTTCTACTTTCATCCGATCTGACCAAAAGTTTTGCCTTTTTCACTTATTGTCCTTAAAAAATATGTTTACAGCAACATGTAAAACGTGGTAGCTAATTACCCTTATTTAAAAAATATATAAATACTCGATAAACCAGTCCGCGATTACGGTACAAGTTAACGGATACGAGAGAACAAAAAAAAATAGTATTGAAGTACGTGTATGCAAAATAATTGAAAAACACGTCTTGCGCTTGTTTTTGTGTAATTCTTTTTCTGAAGCGTAAATTCCAATGCGACGATAATGCCGTATAAGCCAGTAATTGATATTGTAGCCTTAATTGTTCGTTTATTTATTTGAAAGCAATACTGGAGTGAGGAAAAATATATTTTTATTAGTTTTGATTATTTGTTTTGTGCTTATCGAATACTTTAAGGGGGCTTTTTACTTAACTACTGATTGCTCGAGTTATTAAGTTGTTAAATTATTCGACATCTGATTTATTTTATGCCAACGGTTATCTAATGTTTATTGACTTAATAAACATTTCCTTACATCAGAGAAATTGTGAATGCATAGATCCCTGACCGTTTATATTTTACAGTCATAAAGTGATAAATGGTATACTTTCTTCTTACATTAACGTTTAATGTTTATGTATGAGGTATGTAATAAACGGAGTTGGAAAATTAAAATGCAAAGTAATCAAATTTGGCAGGATCAAATTAATATATCTGTCAACTAACTAGTTAAAATTAAGTAAAACTAATTAAACATGCTGGCATATTAAAAAAAGATTGTGTTCACATATCCGAAATGAAGTACAATGTCATTGAAATGTTTACTTGTTACGACGCGTTCTTCAATGAAGGCCGCTAATAAAAAAACAATTTCAAACAAAATGCACTCAAAAGTAACCTAAAAAAAACAATTTCAAACAAAATGCATTCAAAAGTAACATAAAAAAACAATTTCAAACAAAATGCACTCAAAAGTAACCTAAAAAAAACCAATTTCAAACAAAATGCACTCAAAAGTAACATAAAAAAACAATTTCAAACAAAATGCACTAAAAAGAAACAAAATAATGTCATGAAAACTCTCTAAACTCTAGTAGTTAGAAGTAGGGGCTCAGTTTTCCGCAACTCCACGATAAGCGCGTATTTTGCGTGTCTCTAAACTCTAAAGAAAGTTCTCTTCTTTCTTGTAACATGTCTATATTGTATAATTATTGTTATTTCGCAGTCGGTGTCGGCCGAAGTAAATAGGTGACATTTTATATTTGAGATGTATTAGACATACTTACGTTTATGTCCCTACTTAGGCCGAAACCGACTCCAAAATAACAATAATTATACAATATAGACATGTTACAAGAAAGAAGAGAACTTTCTTTAGAGTTTAGAGACACGCAAAATACGCGCTTATCGTGGAGTTGCGGAAAACTGAGCCCCTACTTCTAACTACTAGAGTTTAGAGAGTTTTCATGACATTATTTTGTTTCTTTTTAGTGCATTTTGTTTGAAATTGTTTTTTTATGTTACTTTTGAGTGCATTTTGTTTGAAATTGGTTTTTTTTAGGTTACTTTTGAGTGCATTTTGTTTGAAATTGTTTTTTTATGTTACTTTTGAATGCATTTTGTTTGAAATTGTTTTTTTTAGGTTACTTTTGAGTGCATTTTGTTTGAAATTGTTTTTTTTTGAAGTCGACTATTTTTTTTTCTTAAAATTTTTGTTTTATTTCACAATTTTTAGTGAATTTGAAGTTCAATTACAAATTTCCTTAATACATATAAAGACATAAATAAGACAAATAAAGAAAAGGACTTTCCTATTTGATATGTGTGTACTTCAATTCAAAAACTAATTTAGAATGCAGCAGATAACCACTTATCCTTTAAACAATGAAATAATTATCAAAATCGGTATACAAATTGAAAATTACCGAACTAATACATCGTAGCGTGCCTTTAATTTTGTCCAGCCGCGCGCCGCACTAGCATTTTTCGAATGCGCGTAGTTTTTAATTATTTAATATCTCCCAAACTATTGATCAGAATTACATAGTTTAAAGGCTAATGTAATCTGCATTTAATACTCTAGCCATAAAACATATTTATTTGGATAAGGATTCATATCGAATATAATATAATAGCGCCGTAAGCTTACGACGCTGTTTTTCGTGAGCATTTTAATCGAAGTTTGTTCACAATAACATTGTTTTTGTGAGACATCCATAGATGATAGATATATGTCACCTAAGACTTTTATTTAGCAAATTTAAGGATTTATAATTACTCCATACATCATTTTTATGTAAGTCATATAGTTTGACCTACGTAAGCCCAGAAAGCAAAATTGTGCTTTTCGTGTAGCATTTTTCGTTTCCGCGTAATTTTATTCTTACGATATCTCCTAAACTATTAGACAGAATGATATAGTTTCAATTCCAAATATAATCTACATTAAATTCTCTTGATAATGAACATGTTTATTTACATAAGGGTTAATACTGAACTCGAATAATAGCGTCGGAAATAGGGCATGAATTTAATTGATGTTTCTGAAGAAAAAAATGGTTATTGTGAGAAAACTATAAAAGATAGATATATGCTATCGCGGACTTTTATTTAGCACATTTAAAGAGCTACAATTCGCCATACATCATTTTTATGTAGGTCCTATAGTTTAGCCTACGTAAGCGCTGAAAACAAAAATGTCCCTAATTTTCGCAACAAATTTTGAAGCTATATTCAAAATCTACTAGTCTTCTAGTTATTTAAAAAAAAAAACAAAAAAATGGGACCCACCTGCAAGCACTTCCTTTCGATTAAAATATTTTTCATCAAAATCGGACCACCAGGGGCGGAGTTTCGCGGTAACACACATAAAAAAAAAAAAAATACAGTGGAATTGATAACCTCCTTCTTTTTGAAGTCGGCTAAAAACATCAAAAACTAACCAAAGAATGGAACGCGGATGTTAAAAGAGTGTTGTCTTGACACCCGGGTGCTCAGTGGCCGCTGACCGGCGTGGGAACATCGCGCAGGTGTGCCGGATTCGAATCCGCGCCGATCGACCAAATTAAATACATTACCGCTTTATTTTAACGATGTGGTACGCATTAATAAGACCACGTTAAGACGGAACTCGATGTCTTATCGCTTTAATATAAAATAAGTGAATTTTAATTTTTTTTCCGCGACCTTCGTATCATTTAATATCTTCAAACACATATGACAAAAATTGAGTATGTTAATAACTGGTTTTTAAAAAAATCCCCTTATAATAAGAAATTTCTTAATGAATATGGAGATTTTATTGCCCGGAATCTATTGCTGTTACTAGAATTTTTGTAGCACGTCTAGATAATTTCTTTATAAATTTTTTTATCTTTTTTTATCGTTTTTTAATATCTATTTTAGATTTTTCCAGACTATGCCAAATTTCATCGAGATTCGTTAAGCTGTTCCGGAGATACCTTCAAACAAACCATCCATCCATCAAAACATTCGCGTTTATAATATTAGTAAAATTAATTTTAAAGTAGTTAAAAAACAACATTCAAAACAGTGTTACTCATTTTTGTTAACCATTGAACCGAATGTAAGAAATAATGATAATAATTGTATTTCAAAACACAATTATAATACAGATATTTAAAGTTGAGGCTTGCTTTAAGTAAGTACATACATGTGTCAGGATACCCCGTTCTTTCATAGTATATATGGTTTTATAAATTTTAAAGTAAAAAACTTTAAATATTTCTGATAGAAGGCACTCCAGCGATTCCATAATTTGCCATGAGGTTGTTTTTTGGCGAACAAAAAATATAGTGTGCAATATTTTTATTTTTATTTTGCGTAGACCTGCAGATTAAATGAGTCAATAATGTATTAGATTAGAAATAAATTATAGATCGAATGAGGTGAGATCGCGCACAGAAGCTGGTTGTGATTTGCCAAGTGACGGCGTGGAGGCGCTAGCGGTGGCGCACCTGTCTCGCGTTCCCACACGTTTGTTATACAATATATGTGTTTTTTATTCATTGCCAATACATTAGAGCCTCCGCCAGGATGTTGATAATGTTCAATAAACTTAAGAATTTCAAACTTTACCTTCAATATTTATTTCTGTTTGATCACATCAGAAATATGCTTTTGATTTGAAGTATTAGTTAACATTTCCATTTTCAGACCTTTTTTTTTTACTTAAATTTGCAAAACTTATACCAAGTGACTTTAGTTTATAAATTATTAAAAAAAATATACTTATTTTAAGATGAACTAGCCTCTCTTGCGTAGAGGAACAATATGTTTTAATTGGTATTTTTAAACTTAATTGATATCCATCTTATCTATCTATCTATATATATAAAAGAAAGTCGTGTTAGTTACACTATTTATAACTCAAGAACGGCTGAATCGATTTGACTGAAAATTGGTGGGCAGGTAGCTTAGAACCAGGAAACGGACATAGGATAATTTTTACCCCGTTTTCTATTTTTTATTCCGCGCGGACGGAGTCGCGGGTAAAAGCTAGTATCATATAAATCAATCGTTACCTTTAAGGCAAGAAACAATCCTCTAATTCTTCTTTGATTTGATTATTCTTTGACAGTGCTGTCATCACTTAGAGCCTATCGCTGCGATGCTCTGAAATGAAGTGAAAAGAGGTCATTTATTTATAGTCGGCAAATGCTGATATACCATAAATTATAAGTACAAAATAGTAATGGAATTAGTATTTCCTTTCCATTTTCTGTATATCATGACTTCATGACGACTGGAATGGTAAGCTGTCAAAACGCGCGAACAATTCATAATATTTCGATTTCCCAATGGTTTGTTTATGTTTGATGTGAGAAAAATCTTTGACTCCCATAATTATCATCTAACAGTTATAAAAGAGAAGAAATCGTGAGAACAAATGGCAGGTGCGCGGGCGCAGCGAACTTCTAGATAATATGACCGTTTTTATTTGTTCTCTTCGCTGCAGGTTAATGTCAGCCCGCGTTACACATCCATATTACACTGTTTCATTTAATTTATTTAACATTATCTAACTTAAAAAAAAACTTTTCTTCTAGTTAATATAAAAGGACTTAATCGGCAGTTGTCGTTGACGCAACAAGAATAACAGACTTTACCTTGACCTTGACCTAAGACCTAAGACAGTAAATATAAAAGATTACGTAAAAGGAGGAAAAAACTTGAACCTCAAAACATCAGTTTAATTGTGACTCAAATACATCCTCTATCTTGAGAATCCTACATCTGAGATCTAGATTATATTTTTGCTAGGCTACGCCTTTTGAATATCTCTTGTAATCTTACCTTTAATAATTGCTAACATAAGACAACATGAATGTAATAAAACGTAATTAAAATAAAGTATAAAATGTATGCAATAAAATATTCCATTAGGTAAAGTATATAAATCAGTCATCTCAGTAATAGAGAGATCCATAACACCTCCGTATCTATGTATAAAGTGAGTCAGCGTGGGAAGGCATGCAGGTGACGGCGCCTGCGCACACCATATACGTCCAATGCATATCAAACCATGCACCTTATGATTTACTCATAGAGTATATATTGAAACGTTTTTTTATTGCAATTTATATTATTACAATGGTTTACTAACTGCCATTATAAGTTGGAATAACTCTTATGTTTTATTGCTTCGCATCTGGCTTATTTCTCATTCTCTTACATAGATATTCTTTGATGAAAACAAAGACAATCATAGAATGTAATTGTGCGTCCTGGGAATGTTTTATGATAAAGATAATGGCGTTTTAATAACTTCGATCATACTCGTAGTCCTGCCACAGTGTATTACTAAATACTGACTCATGTATTACTATGTTCATAAAACATCAATTTTAATGTCATCCAATTCTTAATGTTATTTAAAGGCCCAATCATACATATTTTTTATGATAACTAAGCTCCTTCCTTTTCATTTTTTTTATTTGTTAATTCAAAGTGTTTCTGTTTTGTCTCTCTTCCAATCAATAATAGAATTTTGATATCTTTCAAACGAATATACAAGTTTATAATTATATAAATTAAATATTATTTCGCTTTAAATATACTGCGAGCACAAAGGTAATAAAAGATTTTTATTTATGTAACCGGATCTGTTGGATCCTTTCACCGATTGTGATACGAAAATAAGTTAGTATTACAAACTACATGTTATACCTACGAGTATTAGCAGTACTTTAGTTAGCTAAGAATCAACAACTAATTCTTTATCAACTTTTTTAGTTTTTATAGCAGAAGAATAAGAACAAGCAAATACCACACAAAATTTTAAATGAGCTTTCAATAATTTGGACAAAAATTCTATCATTAACAACTTCGAAGAATCATATAATTCTTATCATGGAATAATATGGAAAACAATGAGGTGATGGAAAGAAGCTTTACTTTTTGTATAGGAGAATGAGCCGACGAGCAGCGTAAACGCCCATGTATATTTGCAAAACTAGAGGTACTGCAGATTGTGAAAGAGGTGCAATATGTAGGTACTTACTTGGATTATTTTTTGTGCACTTTTTAATTGTCATAAGAAGATACTACTAATTACAATTAGCAATGCCTTTGTAACTTAGAACCTACTGTCGATAATTTTAAATACAAGCAAGGTCGGATCTAATTCGAAAATTAGCAGGTTGTTTACAGCAGAGATATCGTTGATCGAGTTATTTGATGTCAATTGTAAGACGATTACATTTGGCCTGCCAACGCAACGGCAGCTGGATATAAACTAACCTAATTGTAAATGCTGTAGTTAACATTTATCGACACGTTACGTACCGTATTTACAATTAGACTTGCAAATAATGGCGAGGAGTGCATTTCGCGATATAATGTCGTTTTACAATGTAATTAGGGTACTGTTTGTTTTCATACATTACACATTCCTTTATAATATCTTAGCAAAGATACTCCACCTCTGGGGGAATTTATGCGGAGTTATATCTTGGGGGGCTCAGGGAACTCCGGTATCCCACTGCACTCTTACGCGATACCAGTTTGAGCACACGCTCCCTTTCGAGTGCTGAGACAACACGCGAGCACACTAGGTTACCGTCTTCCCAGGAACCATACCGATACTGAGGTACTCACGAAGCCACATGGTATGGTGGATCATTTATCCATTGAAAAGTTAACTAAAAAGAACTCCGAACTCTACAAACCTTTATCGAGACTTATTACAATGAATGTAGAATGGGCAAAAATTACGAAGTTTAAGTCATTATTATTGAACAAAAACTCCTAAGCTGAGAATCGAACTATTTAACCCTTGAGTTACAGTCGCCTTAAATTTCTCTGTTAATACAAATTTAATATTACTATTGAAAATATATAATTGATAACATTATGTACAATTGCAATAAATAATGATACGGTCTGCTTGATTTATTTACAAAACTTACGCAGGTATATCATTGATTTCTGTATCATTAATTTTTAATGTACTCATTGATTTGGTTAATTGTACATCATTGGGCGGCAAGCCTCGGCCACACGCATTGCATGAGCACGCACTAACTTCCCGGACTGGGCCATGGTATTAATTTCTCTTTTGTTTGCTGCACTATAAATACCTCACTTCACATTAGATTTCCACGCCACGCCACGCCACAGCACAGTGTGAGTTCACGTACAATTTCCACGCTAAAGGTGAGTTTACAATATAGCGGAATTTACACAACTAGTTATAAAGACCAATTTAATTGTTTGAAATCAAAGTCTTTTAGAATGATGATCGTATCATGAGAGTATTTTTTTGTATGTTAATTTTGCATTTCACTTGCAGTAAATCAAAACATTAGTAATCGGACGATCTAAATGGGCCTCATATGCCAACGTACGGTGGGGTATTCTTTACATCTCTAACTAAAACAAAACTTCGTAACCTATGATCTTCTGCGCAGTTTCCTTCACTAGGTATGCAGCCTAATACTGTTTAACTGTTTGTACTGAAAATACATTTACGTTACGAGATTTAAACTCTTTAATGGAGTTGAAAAAATAACAGTACGCTTACAGTGGTAAAACATTCCCTTTTAGGTACAATTACACATAGTCTGTGAATTGTTACACGTACCAACAAATCGGTTGTTGCCTTTTTGATACCGTATATAAACGTTAAAATAAATAAATATTGTAATGTTGGTGGCAACATAAAGTTGCAATCAAGATCTCTCGCTTGGAATTTATTCCTCGTGAGCTTTATATTAATTTCTATAGAAATTACTTTAGGTGAGCCTTGAGAAAATAATATTGAGCGTATTGATGATGTGCTAATGAAAGGGTTAAACACAATAGCAGATGCGGTCATATTAAATAGTGACTCCACACAGTAGAAGACTTGGTTTCCATAGCTTTATCGTGCGGTATTTGAGTCAGAATGCATTTGAGGAATTTAGCTACGTGATCAATATTGGGTGGCTGTCAATGTTTTCTAATAAGAAGATTGGAAACCACGTTCTTCATGGGGTCCCGCATAATTTAAGGTATAGTGAATGAACTTAATAAAAACAGCAGGTAGTCGATTTATTGGTAATTTATTGTGAACGAGGCAATTACGCGGTTGAGTAGTAACGTCATTGGACCGTGGTCCCGACCGGAGGCAATGTTTTAGTCGTCCGGCCACGGACATCCTCTCTCACGGACTCGAACAAATGGGTTAATTTCCTAGTTAGCTAGATCTAAGCACCAATACAAAAATATTTTTACAACAATTAGCACGCAACTTAATGTAAATATTTGTTCTCAAGCACTTAATCATACTAAAAATCTTTAGTTGTGCTAAACCAAGCTCGCTGCTGTCGAATTAGGTAAGTCTAGTCTTATTACTGTTACTTTAACTAATGTTCTGTTAAAACGGACATTTAGAAAGGGTGTAGCGTTATACAATGTAAACAATCAAAGTAACGTCGGACGCAACAATACTGCGCGCGCGCAGATGTTACTACATACGCACACAGCTGCCGCATTTGAGTTCGACTTCATTGATTGGTTCACCATTTGACACCAGTCAGTACTAAACATGAAAAAACAAAACGATTTTAAAAAATATTGAAATAAATTCAAGTCATTAAGTACATAAAAATTACAAAGTTACACGAAGACCAAAAGAAAATGTAGATGGATTGT
This sequence comes from Papilio machaon, assembly GCF_912999745.1. Lineage (NCBI taxonomy): Eukaryota > Metazoa > Arthropoda > Insecta > Lepidoptera > Papilionidae > Papilio > Papilio machaon. The sequence goes on from NC_059997.1 coordinate 3,158,674, forward strand.
GTGAAAGAGGATATGCGTAAGAAGGGGCTGAATTCAGATATGACGGCTGACAGAGATATGTGGAGAGGTAGTACATATTGCGTCAACCCTCCAAAAAGATAAGGGTCGGTTAATGAAGACATAAACTTAAGTCAAACACTATGAGACAAGTTCACTATAAACATAACTTTAGACTAAGCTATAGGTGAAGAAATATCATCAAGTCAGAAAACAACTCCGCAATTTTAATTTAATTATTTTAATTAAAAAAGTAGTTATTATTTTTTTTTTTTGGTCAAACGATTTGATTAACATATTATTTTTTATAATTTATATAAAATTTACATAATGTTGTATAATATGTTATATGTATAAGGAATAAAGGTCTCCTTATGTGATCGGAGTATTAACATAATGGTATTAAATAATTTTCGTTGAATTAGCAGATCATTTGTATCAATCGAGCGACTGAATATGATAATCTCTATTATAGTTCCACCTGTTACGTAAAATTGTGATATTAATCTAACAGTAAGAAGGTCAGTGTGTTATTTATCTTACTTAATATTATAAATGCGAATGTTTGGATGGATGGATGTATTGATGTTAGTTTGAAGGTATCTCAAAAACGGCTTAACGGCTCTTTTTGGAATTTGGCACAAATGTAGAACATAATCTGGAAGGACACACAGGCTACATATTATTATTTTTTTTAATTCGCGCGGATGGATTCGCGGGCGACAGCTAGTCTTATATTAGTGATAGTTAAAGATTTTACGATTACCTTTACTCTCTGTTAACAATTCATAGTAATTTTAAGTAAGCACAGATTTTTTTTAAATAAACAACGAATTCATGAAGTTCATTATCATAATTTAATTTTATAAAAAAAAAATAGCAAAAAAAAATATTTTCCTAATTAATTTATGTATTAAAGGTCGCAAGTTATTTTTAACATTATCAATAAAGAGTAAAATCAAAAATATAAAATAACAATGGAATCAATGTCAGCGCCAACGTATTTTAGCATCTGTCGGTAGCAGCCGCCGGTGACATGTGCGAGTAAAACAAAACCTACCCCTCATAAGCGAGGGGCGAAGGCCGGGGGGCGAAGAGCGAGATTTCCTCTGCCAGGTGAGAGGCAACACATATGTTGCCACGTGTGGGGAACCCCTCTACAGGTGTTCACCGCATGAATGAAGTCTTTGTTGCCGCATCCATTGACAACTGAGAGCCATTTGGCGGGAAAAATTTGGCGCCGCGAGTAATTTGGCGGGATATTTTTCATAATTTTGCGCAAGAGATTCAAGCTGATTCTTTAAATGAAGCTTGATAAAAAGCATCTAATTTTAAATTTGTACGATTCAACTTATTTGAGAAGACAACAGAGTAGGGCAACTAAATGTTAAATCTTCATCTTAAACATATTATAATACATCGTATTGGATTCAATTGAACTTTAAGGTGTTACTTTTTATTTTGGTTGAGATCTGACAAACAAATACACTCTGCAAAGAAGTTTCCAGTCTTTAATTTTTTTGTAAAAATATTTTCAACTCAATAGTTATTAATTTTTAAAAAGTATACATACACGGCAACATGTGAGTGCGTATTCCATTGTTCAGTTGACTAAACACTCTCGGTGTCCCCTTCACAATAAAATTGATTCCCATGATTAAGATTCCCCAAGGAACTCCGTTGTTCCCCCAAACAGGTGGTCCTTGATTAAGGTCAAGAAAGTCCCAGTGCAATGGGTCAGTGGCTACGTCTACAAAGTTCCGCACTCGACAGACCATGGATGACCGTTGCCTTAGAAAAAAATATGCATATTAATGTTTTCATCTTCTATTAAACATTTAATAACGTAACGGATTTTTTTTTTATTTTCTCACGCCTATAACGTACAGGATTTGCATTTAGCATGGTTCTGGTACACCTTTTCGCATTTTAAGAAATACTCTTAATGTCGTCTTTTTAATAAACTTGGATATTATGAATTATACTTATAGGAGGAAAAAATATGGGTATTTTGAGAGTAAACTTCACTTATATGCTAGCTCTACGATGATTAAATCAATCGAGTTCCTTTTTCCTTAAATAAATCCAATGTAATCACTGGCTGAACGTCAATACTGCATCTTAGTTGCTATTCAGCATACATGTTTACCCAGAACTTATCCCGCGAAGGCGAACTACGTCCATTATAGCCGTTGGAGCAGGACATCGCTGTAACTGCTTCCTCATTAGCGGCCCTCTTCCTGTTGGCCAGACACCCAATGGTTACCCCACATCATTACAATTAATATAGATTAGCTAAACTTGTATGAAATGTCCTCTCTTAAATCATAAAAATGTCTTTTTTTATTTCTAGAGGATAGAGATAGCTTAAAAGGTACGATAATTTTAAAAAAACTAAGTAAATGCTTTTATGTTATATATTGGCATTTGAAAATGTCCCTTTATTAGTACAAAACTGAGGTTGCTGGCTAGGATATTGATAAAATATTAAACAATAGCGAACTTCTATGAGCTAAATAAGTCAAAGTAACGAGCGGAAAGATTCATACAATAAGCTCATAAACTAAGATAAGAACTGTAAGCTTTAATGTGGGCGCTGCGAAATATTGCAACTGACCCCGATAGTTCAGTGGTAATAGCTTGTACGTTGCCTAGTAAGGACTTCAGTTCGTGACCACTTCGCCCGCGCCAGATCCCTACCGACGATTAATTGACGGGCGACGAGACGCCTTCGCGTAATCGGACCTCATTTGTGAAAATTATACGGTGATTGGCTGGAATATGTCATATGACAAGCCAATTTCGAAAGAACATTTGAGAAATGCTTTGTAAAAAAATGAATACGTGTAATTGGGCTACGAAATATGTATTTGAAAGTTAGTGGGTACCATTCTTAGACCACTTACCATCAGGTCGATTTATGGTTACGCACTAATTTATTCGCTATAAAAAATACATTAAAAATACATTATTTAAAAATTCAACGCTTTTTTAACAGAATTAAAACAATAAAGTAACCCTCGCGTTCCACAAGATGTTTTACACAGGTGCTATTAAAACAATATCATATAGAACATCACCGGTCAAAGAAAATCTGTCGACCGACCCGTGTTTAAGCACCATGAATCCTGCTATGCCCATACCAACTCTCGACGGTCATTCACCAAAACGTACCGGAGCGAAACAGAGGAGTATGAATAAAAAGGTGTGGCAAGGAATCACGGTGTGTAGACACCCTTTAGTCAAAGAAATTGATTCGCATAACGAGCAGAGAGTTATTTAAAACGCTATAAGACGTTGGGGAAGGAACTCTGGTGTGTGCCCACCCTAACAGGATGTCTTAGTCGGCTGATTGCTGCAATCAAGTTTGATTATCATAATATCTCAGTGGGCATAATGTCCACTATTATAACGCATTTAGTACTATTAAAAGGATAATTCATTTTATGTGGGTACTTTTACTTTTTATTAGAGTCGGCACTTTTAACTTCAAAATTACATCGTATTGTACAGACTTCAAAAGAAACTACAAAAACACAAACTCCAATGTTTACTCACCTTTTCGAGGAAAACAAAAATAATTTTCCATGTCAATGTAGAAATTTTTCTCCAAAACCGTTTTATATAAAATTGTTTAATAGAGTACATTTCAAAACTTTGCATTTTGTAGTTTCAAAATTAAACAGACTAGATTGAGGATAATTAAAACACAAATTATATTTAATGTTAACTTAAAATGTGCAATAATATCAAATCATTATCTGAATAAGGTGCGTAGATTATAACGCAGGGCCGGGTATGGTTTATCTGTGTATAATCTGTGCGGAGTAGCACAGCGCGGATCGTTGGCGCGTAATTACGTTCAGAAATCCAACGCAGCGCCGCCTACCGTTTAGAAATTATAAAATGACAATCAATATTCAATTACAAGTATTCAACGTGCAATTTATCATTAGTAATTTAATAAACGTAATAAAGTCATGTACGACTGTTAAAATTAATTATATTTTTAAACAATTAAATCGCGTAGTAAGTTATTTTAGATATGATTTTGTATGAATGTTATATGTTCCGTCCATACATCGATTAATTGAAATCAAATTCGTAATACAATAAATAACCAACGCAATTTTTTTTATATTGAATAAGCCAACGCTTGACCACAATCCGACCTGATGTTAAGTGATGATGTGGTCGAAAGATGATACGCGTTAGCTTAGTAAATGCCTATACACTACTCTTGAAGGCCTTACGTCATACTTGAACTCATATAAAATTGTCTAGTAGTAAAGAATACTGCGATAAAACATTTGCATCAAATGTTATTGCTGTAAATATCAAATAGTTCCTTGCATTTGTATTAGGGGATAATTATACTATTATTAGGGACTGTAGAAAACATGACGCTTTGCTTGTAAACGATGTCTGTTTTGTCTTTAGTCGTGTTTGTTTATTGCAACCAATACCCGTCATTATAATCGCATTTGGCAGTGAAGCAACCGACGCAAGAAACCTGGCCATTGTGCCGGACATTGCAAGCGATCTGAGATTGCAACAGATAGAAAGGAAGTTTGTTATATACAATATAAAGTTGCGGTTACATTAGCTATATATACAAATTTTAAATTCGATAGACCAATAATATTATTTTTCTTAACCCACAAATAGGCATAGGCACCTGTTTATCTCTTGTTTTTTTAATTATGAATTTAGAATTTGTAGAGTTAGGATTCTGTAAAATCAAATGTGGTTGTAAATAATGGTTTAATAAACTCTCTAAGAAATGAAAAAAGAAACATTTATAATACCTGATCTCTACTGATTTAAAGCAAAATGAATTCGATTTAAGGTATGTTTGTTAACAAATAAAAAAAAATAACACATTTTCATGTTTTTAATTTTTAAATTTTTCATTCATTTCCATTTCTAACGATAAGTTTTAACATAGTATATACTATATATATTCGTACAGTCGCAGGCAATTCACACTATTCTTCCCTCAATTACTGCAATTTCAATTTCCTTTTTCACTTTTCTCTGAATGAACATCTTGAAATTTCGTTGTAATTGCTTTATAAAGAACACACCTAGCGCTAATAAAAAAATCACAATAATCACCACAATAACATCAGACAAAATTAATTTCTCCAACATTGTAATTCTTGCAAATCGATATGTCCGATGTTATTCAGAACTATGTCGTTGCAAAACTAAAATGTTATTGATGACTGCGTGCAAAAATGAAGAACACCAACTAATAACTAAAGTGTCAATTTTCGTTTACGTAAGTATGTAGTATGTATCTACATTTAAATGTACAGTAAAGTTTACGTATGCTTGTTTAAGGACATATTAATATGTCTTACGGTAATTATTTTTCGTGACTTTTGGTCAGCCAATAATGAACAATAGATGGCGCTAATAAAATAGGCGTAAGAGTTATAAAATATTTACATTAATTAGAACATTTAATTATAATAATAATACATTTATAACAACGTAATATATAAAAAAGTAATTATTTAATATGTTTAAAGTAATAACTGGCCACCGAAAACACCTTCATATAACCAAATAAAAAAAGATACAAAAAAGTAACGACAGAATTAGGCGCGAAGAGTGGAAGATGTGATACGAACGAGTTAACAACGAAATTAACAATGCTCTTGTAATTAATATAATATCAAACCGATGTTAATAGTTTACATTTATCCAACTTTATATAAAATATAGAATCTTAAATATCTATGTAAAGAAGTTTCAATCACATTATTAGCTTAACTTAAGTTTTCAATAATAAAGTATAGGAACACATGATATTGTTTTATGCACACTAAATTATATTTATTATACGCTAAGGTTGGAAACCAGTTCTCGAAGTCAACGCTGACTGTTGGTCAGCACTTTGGGAATGCAATAAGAGTAAAATAAATGAGCTAAAAAGTGGCTCCGACGCTGCGACTGGAAACAAAAGCCTTTGTTGGTTTCCACGTACGAGCCACGGCTTTACAGTGTAGGGTTACTATTCTATAACTAATCGAAACGCACATTGTTTATCGAAATCTGATTAGGACTCTTTTTTATTTGCAAAGGCCCTTGTTAAATTTCGCAATAAATTATTTGCGGGGTTTAAATTTATAAATTAAAAAAAAAACTCTTAGGATTTTTGTTAAGCTATAATTTACAAAGTGGTTAACCTATTAGTACACAGCAGGAACCAATAAGATTCGAAACGTATTATATGGCTTGTTTTTTTGTATATGGTATTGGTTCCGGATCGTACTTAAGTTGTCTTAAGTTATGTACGACCAGTGCGTAGGTCACTGGACCAATGTCAGTTGACCGGTTGACCATTGCTGTCATATCGTTGTCGAGAATACTTCCTCGTGCATAAATTCTATCATATATAGAACTGTATCAATTTATCTTTTTCAACCATAGAAATGGACATAACACCAGACTATTACCAGAAATAATAAACGTGCAACACAATGTCAATGCTTGTTGAAAGAGAAATTGAATGCCAATAAAACCTACATTTATAAAATCATAGAAATGAAAAATAACGTTCCAATAAATTCTACCGTTTTCTAAATTGTAGAGATATTAAACGCATAATAAGAAGAAATAATAAAAAACGCTATTTGCTCTTGAAAGTCGTCTTTGACTGCGTTCAAATCGATTATATTCTATGAGTACATAGACACAGACATAATAAAGGAGCAAGAGAGATAAAGTGCGCAATTAGTGGTAATCGTTGCGCGACACAAACAGCTGTTATATTGCAATAAAGCGATGAATGGAGCTGCGCAGAGGACGCTGGCGCCTCGCGGGTTATCGTGGGTCAGCCGCCGCCGCCGCCGTCGCTAGGCCTGGGACAAACGATATACTTATCGATATGACCATTAACAATCGATGGAGTTTATCATTTCGATTGTTTATGGTCATGTTACAAATTCCTGTCTACGATTGCAGTATCATAAATACTACAAAATTTTACTAGTGTAAGGTTAACACTTAATGATATTTATAGTATGTATAATTGAAAAGATTTAGATCCGAAACTAATTAAATTTAAATTGATTCATTTTAAAGTGGTTCATAATTAAACTCATTCGTATAATGTTAATGAGAGATGTTACAATTATTTTATATGTAGGTATTGCTTGTTTTGTTAAAAGGTTTATCGATAACATAACATAAGAACATCACTAACTATGAATTGTCTCAAATTCTTATAATTAAGACTTATGTGATATTATTTACAATATGTGGTATAGATAAATTTCTTGCCGTTCACAATTGTAAACAAAACTATTAAATACGATAACGTTTTACAATTAAAACTTGATATTGATTGACTTGAAATTCAGTAATATATTTTAGAAAAAGAAAGAAAGAAACTCATTTATTACCACATTTATTACAAGAAAAAAAATTCACAACACATACTCGTATTTATGAAAAAAAATTAAACAGAATTGTGTTAAAAGAGGCCAACTCAGCGTGTGCAGAGACGGCCTAAACAGTCCCTGCGCTGGTTTTCAGTTGGCTCCGTTGCATCCACTTGAATAATTACATAACATGGAAGAGATAACTCAGCCTATTACATTATATAACATCCATTTCAATGACCCGCACAAAAGAACATTACAAGAAAATCGATTTTCGTATTTCGTATTAGGCCGTAGGGTTCTCTAAACCGTTGTCGGCCGTTGTCATATTCAAATTTGCTTAAAGAAAGTACAATTACCATGTTCGTATTACTAATATGAACTTTTGTACAGTTGTTGATACAAATTGTATGAATTCTCGGTACCTATTTGTTATTCAAACGGGCAATACGATCTCAACGCCATGTCATAAAGTTGAGAAGCGTATTGTGTGCAGGCGGGACAAGCGCTAAGTAATGTTGCCAGTGTCACGTTACTGTCGCAGGTCAAGTCGCGGCGCCATCACTGGCCGCACAGAATGTAACACGATGCGCCACTATAATAAATCTGACCACAGACAAAAAGAGGTTTTAATTGTCCAATGCTGGCAGTAGATAAAATTAAGTGCTTAGAGATTTTTGTTTCTAGTATGAGAATATAGAGAGATTTTATGACAAAAGAAGCGACTAAAAAGGATGAATATAAAAAGTATGGATGTGTTAATTTTAGTTTGATAAATGTAGCAAAATGTTATAGTAGGGGACAGCTCCCGATAGAAGTTTCAAAGTATAGACGGTAGGAACATTTGTCATTTCGATATTTTATAATTTCGTTCTGTGTATCCGTGTTATTCTTGCGGCGTTGAAAGTATGTCAAACCACCGGCGGTTAATTATACATTACAATAGTTATAAAATAAATCTTTCTTATGGCATTTGAATGTCTCTGAGTATCGCAACCGCCTGCGATCTAGCTTAGCCATGTGTACTGAACATTGAGAGCTTTAAACTAGTACTTAGTGTCAAACAGCGAGACTGCAACGACCAACCGCTGGTTTAACATACATTTACATAATGTACAATACCCCATTTATGTGTTCCTGATCTTGAGCTAATACTAGGAAATGCGCCTAACTTACGTTTTGATAGTTATCCGCTTCATTGTTACTTTAAGAGCCAGGTACTTGCTATAGCAAAATAGTACTAACACGTCAACGATATTTTCTACCGTTTAATTTTATTGTGTTTTTACATGAATAATACAAAAAGTTACATTAGATAAAGTAAGCACAGACCATAAAAAACTGTACTCTAAACTGTAACTCTGGTCGACGCCGTTAAAGTCTAATAATCGTTAAGTTCCAGCTTCAAAAGCAGCTCGTATTTACTCGATGTAAACCCGATCACAAGTCTAACCCACTGCTAGTAGACCATAGAATTACATTGCGCAAACTTCGCTTCAGCCGGGAACCGAAGCGCCATTAATGTGTCAAGCGGTTGGAGTTAATGATTGTAACTGTGTGTTAAGGTTTAGGTTTAGTTGCAGCAGGCAGCGGTACATTAAGTGGGCAAGTTCCCACCGCCGGCGCCGCAGCAGCCGCGCACCCGCACCTGTGTATTATAAGATTCAAACTTTAGGACATCTCGTGGTTGGGATCGCATGCCTTTATAAGTATCAGGTGACCATAGCGGGTGGAGGAAAACTTGCGGTATGTTGTCCCCCGCATCCCTTGACATAACGCTGATACCTAAAATTTTCTTGTACAGACTCTCAAGCGAAATCGCAAGACGCCATATAGTTAAGATAGCGTTGTAGGTATTTGCAGATATGAATATTGAATTCTTTGTATTACAACTTAGTATTACCGGGATATCGTAATATATTCTGTATCATAGAGGTCATTACTGTCAGAGCGAACAAGTTATAGTTTGTTTAACTAGACGTGTATTATCTTAAATAAAGATTAAATCACGCCTCTAACCTCAGAGATAGACTGAGGCATTTATTTGCTGTTACTACTTTGTTGTAATGAAATATAATACAATTCAGTTTCATTCACAATTATAAATGAAATTATAACTTGAGTAACATTTAGTAATAGAAGAAGATTGTTTTAAAGAAAGCGGCGCGGTGACGGCGTTCATGCGTCGCCAGTTCTGTCCCAGCCACCGCTACTCGTGCCAATTGCCTCGTTTTTCTTGAACGTGCACTTCAAATATGATACGGTAAACCACTTGTTACGTGGTGCTGTACTTTATGAATCGTCAAAAACGAGTAGATAAAGTTAAAACATAGAAAATTATAAATAAACCAAAACAAAGATCCGATCTACGTTGATTAATTGTGAGCTCTAATTGACGGCGAGGATAATGCGAGTGAGACGGTCGGTGGTCAAGTAGGGCGCGAGACGTCGGACGCTGTGCGGTACGACCTACAAACGAATTGTTTACTCGAACGAGTGCACGTGTTCGCACACAACATTTATTATAGCTTATAACCAGCAAAATTAGTATGTTAAAAGTATTGTATCTACATACTGCAAATTAGAATTTAGATTATTTCTGTACAAATGGAGATACGATTTTTGAGGAAATTATAAAATTAGAATAAAGGCTAGTACTTGGTGAAAAGTAAACAGGTATTCCGAAAGTCAAAAGGATTACCTATACATTTGTATTAAAAATAGCGGTGCAGCGTTACATTATACTAATCCAAGCGGGCGATTCGCTCGCAACCAAAGTCCGCGCGTTGTCCGGTAGAGTCGGCGCAGCGATCAATGAGCGTCACACACATACACTCACAATCACAATCCAGCGCTGACAAGCAGTTTGAACGCCACTAGCGGGAGGGTTAGTTGTGTCAGATTAATGTTAGTATAAATATTATGTCTATTCATACAGAAGATTTAATTACTCAAATCGAAAATAGAACATGCATTTGGAACGTGAACATAGTTACAATAGAGTGCGTAGACAGCGCGTTTGGTATGACCTTGCACAGATTATGTACAAGGACTGGCAACATTTAAAAAAAGATATTAAAATAAAAAGAGTCAGAAGAGAGTCAGAGAAGTCAGTCAATCATGACTGACTTCTCTTCGTTTATTCGTATCAAAACCGAAAGAAATACCTAACTTCCAAAAGGTATTTTTGAAATCTCTGGAAATAAACAGATACAATGATCCAGATAAGAGTTTTCTTCTGAGTTTATTACCGGATATGAAATCAATGAATCCAATCCAAAATTTTAATTTCCGGCTTGAAGTAATGAAAAGTATAAAACAGATAAAATACAATGAAAATATGTTTCAGGTAGAAATCAAACATGAGCTTCCCACTGAACATGAGTTCTACGTTGAGAATCCTTCAGAGCTTGAGAACTAATTTGTTACTCTATGTCTCTCTAATCTAACGACTCGTTTGAATACAATAATGCTTGTCAATCATCACGCTTCCATTATTTGTTCAAAGGCCTGTTTAAGAAGAATTTGTGAACCAATGCACACATAAACCTATCTACAATTTACTACACTATCTACATTTAACTGGTTATCTGCATTTCTGCATTTCCATTCAACAAACAAAGTTTTAAAACTAATTGTTATTATTTTAATAAAACGATTTCAATTTATGTTACATGTTACTAATACCGATATAAGTCTGTGCTTGGTCGTCTCATATCCTTTATCTTTCTTGCACCTTATATCTTTCTTCTCTTTCGTGTAATGCATTTCAATATTCTGCTGCTCTAGTATTACGCTATACTACGGAATCTCGGACCGAAAAGTATCGTGCTTGTTATTAGCGTCTGTAAATATTAAATGTCAACCCGAGCCCGGATAATTGGTTTGATTTGGTTGATCTACTTTCAAACGACGAAGCAGTTACTATTAATTAAACTAATTAACGACTTGCTAAATTATGTTAAAACAATTCACCAGAAATGTTGAAGGAATTTTTACACTTAACTAATTAATATTCAGTTACGCGCATGCGAAGTCAAATTTTCAAATGTCAAACTCAAGAATGCGATGACGTCACGGATATAGGATTCGAACGTTTTGGAACAAGATGCTGCCTGTTATCGGTCTACATCTCTACGCATAACTAACAACAATACGATGGTCGTTAAATATGTGTCTAACACCGAGATTTATAACTCGACAAAACATGATATATTACACGCAACTTAGGAATAACTTTTTTTACATTTGAGACGAATAAAACATACACTTATACTTTACTTCTATAAAGCAAGGAAGGTGACGAAAATGCATGCAATAGCAGTGGTTGCAGTACTTTTATCAACTTCGAAGCCACCCAGCAGACATCGGCAACAACCCGTCCACCTCCGGTGCTATGCGGCAATTTGATAAGTGCGCTATTACCTTAAACACTTTTGGTATTTCATTCTGTAAAGCATGAGTTTACATTTTCATAAAATTTAATTTTAATATAACTCATGACTCCAATTGTGGCGAACAGAAAATTATGTCATTTTAAGTTATGAAGCCATTTACAACTTTTCTCGGGGTAATAATAAATACATACACAAAAATACATTTTAGTCGCTTTCACACATTTTGGGCTGTCAACAATTTGTTTGACACGGGATTACTGCCGCGTAAAATTTTGTATTTACGACAAAATATATTGAATTTTAAACGACTCCCAAGCGGCGGCGTATTAAATAAAAAGTAAACTTGAAACGAAATCTTGAACTGCAAAACGAAATGTTTTGTCAATTTAAAAAGTTCCTACTTAATAGAAAGTAAATCTTGTTTATAGTCTATGGGTTTCTATGACGTCATATTCATACTAAAGTAGGTAGTTCAAATAAGTTTTACTTCTGTTATTTTGTTAATCGTTTTGCGTGTACTTAGATAATTAATTAAACAAAAAGTAAATAAAAAATAAGTTAAACATTTAATAAAATTGTAAATTAAATTTATAATCTGAAATTATAAAAACTAGAAATAGACGTTTGATTTTGGTGTAATTTCAAAAGTGCGCTCTATTTTCGATTAACAAAATATTTTTATTATCATTGTGAGTGCTAACATTTTTAGAATTAAGACTCGTAAGTGTAGTTATATTATTTTATAAGTAATTGAATTCAAACAACAATTGAATGCGGTCTTCCTTTACACTACGAAAAGCGGTAGCAGTAGTAACTACCAGGTAAGTGAAATTATTTATAGATGGCTTTTTCATTTCTCAATTATTAATTTATTACTTTTGCCATTGGATATTGTGTCCCAAAATTATTATTTTTTTAGTGCGGTAGCTAAACTTTAAATTATCCAAGCTCTAGTAAAACGACATAATATGGCTTTGAAGTTGAACTTGGAAACGAAGACGAAATTACGTCATAAAACACAATAGAATATTGTTTTAGGCCTCTTGTTACTAACAAGAGTGATTTAACAACCTCTACAACATCCGTGACCTCAAACAAACCACAACGCGAAACAAATTTCAAACACAAAGGGTTATTCAAGGAATAATCATAAAGTTTTTTTTATAAACATATGTTTTAATGTGCCAACTAACAATCTACTTGTCCTAGTATCAGAGTGAGAGGAAACCTCGTAATTAGAACTCGGCTGTAAAATAACCATCAAACTTACCCGAGAGGAGTGTACTAAATCTTTTTACGATCGTAAATTTTGCGATTCAGTTCTTATGCCGTATTGTTAAGAGTCGTAATTCCATGATTATGAGTTTCTAAAATGCATTTTACGAGACGGTATGCGTCTATAGTCCAATCGCTTCATAAATTACGTTTTGTATGACAGAGCATGTTGTTGCATGCGTTTTTACGATCGAAAACACGAGCGATATGATTAACTCGATAATTCTCTAAGGTCGTCAGGTGTTTTTTGTACCTTACTGTTACGGGTATTATTTCAAATCTGTCGCAGTTGTGTATTCAACAAATAAATAATGTACACGTGTCTTGGAAGGAACAAGATGTTTTTGCTCTTGTGTAAGAAAACGAACAATCGTTTTCATGGTACAACCTGATGGCCTTGGACTCGGGTTACTAGACGAGTCTGCCATACGTCACTGGAATTAATACGACATAAAGACCTTGTGCAATAAAACAATACCCTAAGAGAAGTATGTATTTATGAAGCATAACACATGTAAACTTGTCTTCTAAGTAATTAGCAATTCCACCACATATTAGGTTAATCTCTACTTTTGCCTTTGAATTGAAGACGTGTTATATATAATAGCAAGTTTATTCTATAGGTAATGCTCTAAATGTTGGTTAAAAGGGCTTTTCTTTTTTGGTTAATTTATGTTTTACGAGCTAAAAAACGATGAACATAATAATGGACGTGATACAAACTACTTGGTCGTACGTCGTCGTATAGGTACGTTCTAGTTATTATTTACCTTATCTTATTTGTGCACGACTGGCCGGCGCCCACGCTAGGCGACTTATTTAAGTACCCAGATATCGTCCTCAGTGTACGCTATGCAACCGTGATCATTATTATATTAACAATGATCAATAGTTTTTGTTACTTTTGCTAAAACATTGTTTTGAATGCTGTTGTTATTGCCGTGATTTAGCACTGCTGGAATATTCGTATATTAAGTTACTTCTTTTGATAACATCTTCGTATTCTATGCTTAATTTTTTATTGTTGATTGTGTTAGTGGAACAAAAACGATATTATGACTTCGGCTCATATTCGTAGTCTTTTTGCTTGAATGTAACTATGTAACATTTATTATAAACTCTGTTGATATATAAAATTTTATAAGGCACTCTATCAGAATTTACTGCCCGTGCTAAATGAAAAGATTCTTTGTAGGCACTCTTTGGTGATTTTATGGTCTTTTTGATGTGGTATACTTGTGTTTTCATTAATAAAAACACGTAGACTACAAGGCTTACATCTGAAGAAATTTATTGACACGTCTTTTTATTTCGTCCGTATAATAATGTCGGTTTATTACCTTTATACATTCCAGTATTATGAACGAAGTTTACAAATAGATGTAATGTGTTTGTTTTATGCTGCGGCTAGTTCTTCTTGTTTGTGCAAATATTATGTTGTTTCGAAGATAAACAGGTGTTTAATATTTCTCAAATGAAACGAGTAAACGGTTTATTTAACCAATATTTCTATATTTTAAAACAGTCAAAATTTAGTAATGAAAAAAAAAATGAGTTAACTTTGAGTTAACTTTTCAAAAATATGTTTAGATTTGATTGCACATAGCTTGCGTTATTTTGTAATTACAAGTAACATGGGCTGGCATTTTAATTCGTGGTGAACTAAGGCGAACCGGACACGTGCGGTGGTCACGACCATCACACCCCGCCCCTCTCCGACCCGCGCACCAACGCCCGCGGGACGTCACGAGTACGCCATCACGACTCCTCAACATCGACACACGAACCGTTTACACCGACAATGCTTAAATAGTTATACTTTTGAATCGGTTTCGCTTTTGAGTTGGCTCGTTGGGCTTTTTCCTCAAAGTTATTTAATTTCCCAGAATAACTAGTGCTAGACCACATCCGAACTGTTGCGTAGGTAATCAATGTCATCAAATGACAAACTAGTGTACGTCTAAACGTTTTAAAGGCATTGAAGTGGTCGGAATTTTGTCACGAAATTTAAGTTATAAGATGTTTGAGTAATTTGTTTGTTAGTATGGTACAATGTCGTGCGGGTCGGAGGTCAAGACGGGGCGAAGCAGTTTATCAACTTGCAAATTCATTCGATCGGCCAGCTGGCTGCACGGCCGCACCGCTGTCAAAACAACCCCGGGCCACGCGCCACAACCATTACTAATTCTGAATTTAATTTTCGGTTCAATGAAAACACGATTTACACTTTCGAAATTGTTTACTCGTATCGGAATTTCTCGACTTGTGAGAATAGCGTCCTTTTCAGAGATCATAGGCTAATACGGATCTCTATTTTGAGTAGTCCATATTTAACTAAGTCTAGCACATCTACTTGTTAACGTGTTTTGGTTATTAATCCAGGAAAAACGATAGAATGATTTAAATTCTCTTTTGTCACAGGATATACAATTAGAAATTGAAGGCAACCAATGCATTTGGCAAAATATAAACTGCGAAATTATTTTTGTTTATTCTGTTACTGTTCACGTATGACTGTTTATTTTTTAAATCACATACCTACTTATAACATTGCAATCTCCGTACATTTGCTATTATCTATGTTTAGTAATCCTTCACCTCTTTATTATCTATGCTCTCCTTTCTATTCTAAATAAAACTTGCATTATATACAAGTTTGACGCCTTAAGATCAAGAGAGCTATAAATCTTTGATGATGTTAAGGCACCAAACTATATATAACTAAACTGTTCCTGTTTATGTAACCAAAGTTCGTAATTATTTTTATTCTGAGCTCGTGATGCAGAAAATGTCTTCATTCAATGCGTCGCAAACGTCATTCGTTGAAGACATTTCGGCGACTCGATGTTTTAGTCCAGGAAACACGTGACCTGCTTTGCATAGGTCCGTAACAATGGGTCGGCGCTCATTTGGCATGCGGCATTGCGTCACCACTTGACGACTGTCACCGCTCACCGCCAGGCCAATACGTGGCAAAGATGCCTTGACAGACGTTGAACAATGACAGCATTATATTTACGAACCACGGCTGCAGCTGTGCATTAATTTGAAAAATATATTTTTTAAAGCTAATCGAAAGATCAGGCAGAAAAAAATCACGACAGTATCAACAGATCTGTATTTATTTAAACAGTAATTGAAGCTTCGCAAACTTACAATAACCTGATTGAAATATGTATTCGAAATGTTTCTATTTGTACAATGAACAAAAAGCTTTTGTCAATCCACGGCGGATACCGTCAGCTGAAGTGAAGTCGTCAGGCATATCGCAGCATTTCAGCCGCGTGTCCATTGTCCCGCCGCACACGGCGCGCGTGCCCTATCAGCTCGCAGTCGAGGCTCGTTACTCCCACAACGTGACGGAGATGCTCAAGATTACAACTGCTTATGTAATTGTACCGTATACTAATGGCAATTACGACTACGCTATATGTAAATGTCAAACTAATTAGTATTTAAGCTCGAGTATTAACCCTATTAAAATGTTTGTTTAATACATCAAAAAACATATAGCATTCAACATAGGTCTCTCAATATAAAATGTACATATTATACTCGATTCGTTTGAAAATATACTGGAAAAAAAAATTTGCGCGATGTATTCAGTATGCGATATCCGTCCTAATGAGTCGATCAAAGTAATATCTAATCAAAAAGCTCGTTAGTACATTGTGCGGCAAAAGCGCGAATGTGTTATATGAGCACAGAACAGAAGCACACAGAGCACATATGTTGCAGCAATGTGCCTCGCACGTGGGGTGGTGGCAACAGTGACGCCCCTGTCGTCACCGCGGCTGCTCAATGCCAGCCTTGTGTCCATGCACATGATGTGCACATGCTGACACGTTCCGGACCGGTTAAGACCAAAATCGGTGATGTACCGAATATCATTTCTATTTTTGATACTTTTAAATTTTCTTAAACTGAACACGGAAAACCTTTGAGTAACTTTCATAAGTAGGTTCAACTTTTGTTTGACTCGATCGACTTAGGAACCCTAATATTTCTGTTTACTTACCGGGTAATAATATAAGAGTAACATTATATATACATAAGTACTTTAACGGAGTAAAAAACTTTAATACTTTTAAAGCAGTATGTGCGCTAGTCACTAAGTTGAGGACAAACTTCCCTGCTTCCAATAAAATAAAATAAAATAGCTTTTATTCAGAATAGTTTACAAAGAAAAATATTATATTTACAAAGTATAATAAAAAAAAATTCTGCAGCTGTTTGCCTATCGGCAAAGGCCTCCTCCAACATCAGAACTTCCTTCAGATTACTACACTACTCTTTCAATTAAGGTATTCGTTAGTTATATATTCTATGTTTGTCTATATTTGTTATGTTTTAATAATTCCTTATTAATGATGGAATGTCGTGGACTTCTATTCCCCACGATGACCAGTCGGCTTCTTCCCTGCTTCTACTAATCCTTATATAAAACAATATGATCTGACTATTCAAATTAAGAACATTCAAGGATACACAAAGCATTGTCATTATGTAATTAAAATTGCAAACATCACTTGTATGCTTAGCATCGCCGCATCGCCGTCCGCCGGAAACTTCGTATGATTATTATATACACGATTATTTTTAGCGGCGGTGGTTCTGAAGTGTCCGCTTTTACATTGATATTCGAATCATAGACGCTGCCGATAATGCCGATAATATAAGTATGTGCTTCAAATTCCATAATGTCCGTCAGAATACGACGTGCATGCATGATTGTATATGACGCAAACCCAACGAGGTGTTCAAAGACAAAATTGCGAAAAACAAAAACATTCTGAAACATGCCAAATGGAGATAAATGGTTGTCATCGACCAGTACTTCTAGTCACTTTTTATTGTATATTGTTTGTTTTTTATTTATTCTCGTGAGTCTAAAATATGTACTGCGCGGAAAGGATGGATGAATAAAGCATTAAGAACGGTATAATCTTGAAATATACAACTCATTTTGTATTCAGTACCGCTCTTTCAATTATTCCTTGCGATACATCAAAAATAAAAACAAAAACTCAAATATGTCATTCGTATGTCGTCTAATATGCTGGATTATAACTTTTCTTAGCTCTGGTGACCTAGCACGAAAATTTGCAAGAAAGTATTCGTATCGATATCGTCAAAATTTGTATGAGAATTCTCGGTGCTTTCCGTCCGATAGGTGCTGCACAAATCTCAAAATTTTGTCAAAAAATACTTTCTCGAAAATTTTCGTGCTAAGCTATAAGATCTATCTCGCAAATCGTTTGTGTCAATCTTGACCATGGAATGAAATTTTAACTACTTAAATATTAACGAAATTTAGCCTAATTACATTATCACCATGAAAATCCATAACATATCCTACTTAATATTAGACATAAATACGAAATTTTTAAAAAATGAATGGCTGGTTTTTGTTTGTTTTGTTTTGTTTTTTTGTTATGTAGAATATAGTCTGGATGAAAACTTAGGCTACTTATTAGGTTTTTATTTCACGTGAACGAGGTCGCGGGGAACACTTATATATGCTATATTGTTGACTATAGTATAATAACAAGGCTATTTATAAATATTCAGATATATATGTAGGCAGTGTTTATTACAGTAGAAACCAGTTACAAAATCCAGTGTGACATGGACGTTATATTTTTTAGGCTGTTATCTAGAGCATGTAACATGAATAAATGTTTTAAAACGAACGAGGAAACGACCTGTCGCTGTCAGAGAGGCATATCTCACTCGAAAACAACGTCAAGTGGTGTGAATATTATGTAAATTTCGCAATTCAAACGCGCTGTCCGCTAGATTATGTCGGCCATGAATGTGGCGATAGAGTTACTGCGTGATAGGACGCGACGCGCGTCTATCCGTCACTATATTTGCCCTTGGTTGACAAACGCAAAATTTGATTTTTACTATACTAACTCTATTTACTTGTCTCTGATAATTTGAATAAAGCCCGAGACCGAGCCATTACATCTTTCTCATATTTTCTTTGTCCAGTATCCCTTTGATAAATTCTAATCATATGCCAAGTTGCGACAACTCTAGTCTACGCACGTAGAACGCGGTGAAAAGCGAACAGATTGCTATCTCTTTATGTTAGGCTTATTGTTAAATAAATAAAAAACAATGATATTCAGACTACATGGGACAAAGGATAAAACAAGTAAATTATATTTTCAAACCAATTATGATTAAGAATTTCGTAGTATGTATTTGTGGCACTGAAAACTTTGAAGAGGCCGCCGCCATCTGTCTGACAGATTGCTCCTCCGACAAGATTTCCCAAAATTCTGCAGCACACGTGCACGTGAGAACGTTGCCTAAGAGAAAGGCTGGTGCAGTTATTTTTACGATAACCTCAACCAACACGTGGCTTGGATCTTTTTTGAACTTGATTGCTTTCGATTGTTACTAAATTGCTATTGTAAAAGTTTTTCGACTTTTACAACAACGAAACTGCGCAGATGATAGAATTTTTCTGGAATATTTTTTTATTGGACATTTCGTACGAATACGTACACCATATTTGACATCTTGATGCCAACTGCTGTCAGAAATAATAACGATACTCATAATTATAAACAAAACTTTTTTTACAACTATACTGAGTCAATAAAAAGGCAATTCTTTCAATAATGAGTGTCTTATTTAACGAAAATGCATCCTTCATTAAATCTTAGCTTATAATTATGTTGTTTGTTTATTATGTATTTACTAAAAAAAAAACAATAAAAATATTTTGGTGTACATAAACGCAATTCCCGTATTACCTGGCGCGACGGCGGTGCACAAATCAAGGCGGGCGCACGTGCGTCGCGGCAGCTGTGCGCACGTGTGCACCAACAGATTATTCTGATGAATTTATGCGCTTTTATAACATATATTGCACTACTATCTTATAAATTACAATATCTTTGTTCTAACATATATATGAGACGCCATTATTCGACACGGTAAACACCTGTCCTGTTGCAGTGGTATAAGTTCTTAATTTTGAGATGAATTTTGTTGTACATTTTCCTCTCCATAGTCGGCCGTGCACATAAAAACAAATGCGTGTTTTAAATCCATATTTTAAGATTATTTTCAACATGTGATTTAGTATTTATCTATTTATGTTAGGTTAAAATTTTTAGAATTAGAAATTCAATTAAAAATTATTTTTTTAGTAATTTTTAATTGAATACTATGTATTTAAGATGCTAAAACACATCCAAGAAATACAATTAATAGAGCAATATAAACCAATATAATATAAGAATTATCGTAGATTTACTGTCACACCACTTTCACACTTATCTATTTTAATATGAATAAATGTTGAAAGCGTGAAGTGCGTGCATATGCCGTGATTGAACAGTAGTAGGTAATCTCGGTCTAGATTGCGGACTATCGCTCGCGGCCTCTCATTACACAGATAGTGCTACCGGCCACATCTGTCCATATTCCTAGCTTATTAAGCCATACCAACGATGATCAAGTCTTTAGAGGTGAATGAAATTAAAAAAAAAGCTTCATATGCAAATAGAGAGAGAGTTAGCCTCTTCTCACGTTAACATAGAATACTATCAATCGAGTTTTACATCTTTTTCCACTAGTCCGAGGGTAAGCTCCTGACTGTCTGATACCTAATTTAATTAAATGGGATACTTTATGAGTTAAAACTTTTCTTTGTATAAAAGTACCACCTCTCTAATAAACATCTAGTTACTGGACAAAATATTAATTATAAAATTTTAAAAAAAATAAAGTTTTAATATAGCATATGTTTTTGGGGCTGTCAAGTTCGATATCGTAATAATCCTCTATCACAAGTACAGCGCTTTTGTTAAAGTTTACGAACATGTGGTGCGTAACGAACAATACCGAGATAATACCGCCTCCGGAAGGTACGGGCCAACAAGCGTTATCAGCAAGGTATGCCATGTGGCACGCTACTGTTGATAAATGCAGACAATCTGCTGCGCAGATTTGCGACCAACCTTCCCGAGGTACACGTGTACGGTGGGAACTGTTCGACACATGTTACCGACAATGTTTTATGTAATGTTTTACAACTAGCTTGCCGCTTTCTAAAGAAAGGTGATCGCCAAATGTGGATAGAACGTTTCCGCCGATACACCCGCAGATGATCGTAAACGCGCTGTTAAAGACGAATCGTGTTTCCTTATTGTTGTGTAGTTTAATTTTACAACGTGTTGTTACATTGTAAACGTTGTTAAATCTATTGATGTATGTTTCGTTTTAATATAATTAAACTTCTTGGTCAGACGTTGTGTTAGTAATTAGTTGTATGTGTTAAAACAAACACATAGACATTTATTGGCATTTATAATGAGCTTAACATTCAACTTTATTTTATTATATAGCAATTGAATCATAAAGTATAACGCGCCAAATAAATCTGGTTGAAAATGTCGTGCGAACAAAAAAATGTAAAATGATATCGCAACAGTCGGCCAGTCACCTGGCAAACGGCCGCCTACAAATCATTCCACGCAATGTATATTAGTTGCTATCATTAGATCTGCTGCTTATTGCTGAGTAAAGAGCTTCTAGACACTGATCATTACTTACTCAGATCATTACTCAGTTATCTATGAATGTTTTACATTAATACTACGGACTACATTCATTATTTATTTTATCTGTACATGATTCGTCTTATTTAACCTGAATTATCGAAATTGTACTCTTTTGACATTTTATTTTTCTAATTTAAATTTTTTATTTTATTTATTTTTCTGATTTTAAAAAATACATATATCGACTTACAAAACTTTGAATAAATATCCAACACTTTTACCTATAAGTATAAATATAGTTAATTTCATTTGACTTTAACGGGGACCCCGTTAAAGTCAAATGAAACCGTAAAACATAGAAACGTATTTAATTGACATATTTAATTACTATTTATCCTTCCGTATTTCACATTACAGACACTACATTAACAACGCAGTAAATAAAACGTGTAGAGTCATCAATTTAAAAGTTACCAAAAATAACATTGCGCTATCCTGAATCGTTACGCACGCTGAAAATGAGACGTAGATAAATGACATCTCTACATTGTAAAGACGATACGAGAAGATCGCCCTAATCAGGTGCTAACAAAGCGCGATCGCACCGGTATAGATCCGGTTCCTTTGTAAGAACTTATATTAAATAATGCAAGTAATAAAATCCCATTCGGTCTCCACTGTCCGACTTGAGAGTGGTAATTTTTCAAAATGTTCCCGCGTCATTTTTCACCGCGTCAATCACGAGTTCGCTTAGTCGGAGCGAGCTTCAGGGATGGCAAACGTAATACGTGTACAGAAATTTTTACTAGAATATTGTTGACATACTCGTATGTACATATTTTGTAGATATTACATAAATAAAATACTTTCATCTATATGAAAAAGTATATTATTTATATATCAAAGAATGTAGGTACCTTTATCTTAATTAACTTTTTGTTTGTTAACTGAAAATATGTAGACAGACAATGTTAGTTATGAAATCAATTATTTTATTCTTATCAGTTAAAATAAGAATTTAAAAGTTTAAAAATAATTTTTTTAGTTTTAACGTCTATCAGAATTTATTTGCCACGAATATTTGCTAATTTTGTTCAACCTTACCTATACGTATGTCACATAGTCTGTTAAACAGAGTGTGAACCAATGAATATTTTTATTGACGCGTCCACTGAGTATACCACGACGCACTTCCACGCAAAGATTTGCCAATATCAACCGTACTATACTATGTTACAGTGTTTTATTAAAAAAAGCAGCTATTTACATTTAAAATGAAACTAACCGCAATAAAAATAAGGTTAAAAATTGATTGTATTTCATCTTGCTGTAACTTAAGATGAAAGTCATCAAAGTAATGTAAGTCAGCGAGGAGATCTGCGGCGCGATATATTCCATTCCGGAGCGTTTCTTATGCAAATATTGACACAATGTTGGCGTCATTAATCAGCCGGAATGCCCAGCAACCGACTACCAACAAATGTCTCACGTGCATCTATACATTTGTAAGATCAAACGCTTCAATCAAAATTGTTTATGCCCCTCTCGACCGTTCTGATTGTCACTACGCCATTCTCGCTTTTAACAAAAACGTGATCTTGTTTAATATAGGTCAATTCTTAAGAAAATACGTTGAGCTTTTTAGGCGTTTAGTATATTCTTGAAAAAAAACCTTACCAAGTTTGTAACAAATATTGTTATTTCATATTGGGATTACCAGATCGGAATAGACATCACATCACAGACAAATATATCGGTCGAATACTTTTATAATCTCTGAATAAGCCCGGTTTTGTTCGGTAGTATGTGACGACATGGGAAGCTAATCTTGTTTCCTCTTCCAGGAAAAAGCTGTTACTTTTTGCGCGTATTTTGTTTAAAAATCTAAAAAGAATAAACATTGTCTGAAAAGTTGTCACAATATTGACTAATTTAACGCTAAAAGATAACGAAGCAGCCGCACATGCGCCGCAGCTTTGACTAAATCAAATTCCGAGAAATACATTGAAGTCATGTCCAAATGTATATAATACGTATAAAATATTGAATCTTGAAATTGAACTATCTCAAATAATAAGGAGATGAACATAGCAATCAATGAATTAAAATTCTATTTATACAATTCAAAACGCAGTAAAAATCTGTCACCAATGGAGCATTAAGATATAATATATAAAACTGTAGGAGTAAGTCTTAGGATTAGAATAAATAATCTTGCGGGTTGAACAGTAGGTTATATAGACTTGGTAACTTTTAACAAATAGGTAATGATGATGTTTTACAGCTTGGGCGGGACACGTGCTGTACGGATATAGCCGCACAATCGCAGCGGCAGCACAACGACGCCTTGTGCGCCGCCGCACCGCATCGCCATCTGTCAGACATCTGAAAACATTTTACTTTTAGCCAGAGCTCTGCTGTTGTTACACACTCTTTATTAATAATCATGACTTCAATACAACTTGTATGCTATGATGAGGGTGTATCTATATTCGATTTCAATGGAAATGAGAAATTATAACAAACGTATCTAAATAAATTTATCTTTATAAGGCTTTAATCACAGACTTATTAAAAACAGACTTGTTCGTATCATCAACTTAAACACTGAAATGTTGTAACATAAATCTAAATAAACTAATAAACTATAAATGACATTGTCAGCCAGTTGTATATGTAAAATTCCTAAATATAATTTCTCATTTCCACTGAATTCGACTATCCGTGTTGTTTTACAAAACTTTGTGAGTATCTGCAGCTCCATAGTTTAATGTTTTTCTAGATGATGTAACGTAATAATGATGAATTATTAATAATTAAAAAAGAAGATAAACATTTAGTAAGCTTTAAATAAGATACCTACAAATTTCAAAAGGATAATAAAATTAATGAATACGACAAAAGTTTCTATGCGGGCTTCTTTACGTAATCGACTTGAGCTTGTGAAACCTTAGGAAAGATAGACCGCTGGTAGTAAAGGTTTATACCTACGTATCGTCACACGGTAACAAAAATTACCTAGGTCTATAAGAGTATACGTAGTCTGCGACAGGAACTTGTTTATTGGTATATTACTCGTATATGCCGATTAAGAGTTAGGTCAGATACTATGAGATTACTGATATCAAGAAGGTAGCAATGCGATCCTTGCCTTTGTAGAGAAAACAGAAGTGAAATAGAAGCGCACTAGGAGAAATACTGGTGACAGTAATTCGACAGGATCTATAATGTCTTACTAATTATATCATTTGTATGTTCTAGTAGTATTTGTGAACGTTTAAAACGGGTCGGGATCCGTTTATTATTTGCGAATTACATATTAAATTATCCTTAAATATACTGGTCATAAAAGTTTTTATTTTAATGGCAATAACTGAACATTGAGTTTTTATTGCGTGAGAACGGATCCATAAAAACATCAAGAAACACTTTCTCGATCCCGATTAACTTTCTTCAGAGGTTTCAGGCGGAGCTACCAGATATCGGTCCTAAAATACGATCTATAAAACGCCCATCGCACATTGTCGGGATTTGCGATGTTGATAATAAAAATGTGTTAGGGAGTTTGCATACGGCAGCTGTCAGCGCAAGCGCAGCTGCGGCAGCCGCGCAGCAGTCGCCTCGCCGCCGGTGTGAAAAGTCCCGCGTTCAGATTCACATAAGCAACCGCTGTTAGATTGAGGGGATTGACATCTATGTCTGACTTATCACAAATCATATAGACTCAGGAAGTAGTGAAAGACAAAATTTTTGGGAGAAAATGCATTTTAAACATTTTACAACATTTTGAGACCAAAACAATTAAATAAAATTAATATAATCTAATACATATGTTTACTGATTAATGAATATTATAGCAAAATTAGGTAATTACTTAGTTTATGTAAGTTAAAATAGTAAATATTTACTTTATCATTGTACATCTAATCTCATATGTTTTTAACGCCACCACCGAATTTTAAGCTTCATGTTGGTAGCAACCGTTTTGACAGCGGCAAATAAAAATAACGTTATCAGTACCCTTATATCAAACATGTACAATCGATAAGAATTGATGCAAACATCCGCGTCTACATTTCAATGCACCAACATCAGTGAAACTAACAAAGAAACAAATAAAAATACAACAATAAAGAAAAAAGTTTAAACTGCAAACAACCATATTATCGAACGAACTCAAATAAAAAAACACCAACAAATAGACCAATAATGGCGTCAACTCGATCACAATGCGGTATCGCATCATCTGCAATTAGGGTCACGAATAATTGACGCCAGAGGTTTAAAGGCGTTTCTTTCCCAAAAAAAAACTCTTACATTCATAAAACCCTCATAAGTGAATCAAGATATCGCTCCCCACATTACACGCACCTGGCTTTCGCCCCGAGCCTGACGTATTTGACTATCGCCTTCCTAAGTACACACTTGAAACCAATGCTTACCGCACAAACTATTGTTTTATTATATTCGCAACAAATGCCAAAATTCGCGAACATTTCTTGAGTGTTCCAACCTTGAATATTTCAAGCATGCACATATTTTAACGACTTTAAAGCTTAATGTTACGAAACAATAATAAATGACATATATAATACGTCGTCCAATGAATAATTAAAAAAGCTGTACATAATATCCTATTTTCTTGCCAATATAATATTACGTACATAATCAAGATATTAAATAAAGTATGATCAAACTCTCAGGTTTCCACTTTCAGAATTAGATTTCTCATTGGTTTTCTAATTTTTTTTTTCTAATTTATCCTCATGGCTAAAAACTGAAAATACTGGAATTATACAGCAATAAATAATGCAGTATATTGTGTTATCATAGAGTCTAGAGCCACGCGTCACTACAGCTTGTTCAGTTAAATCAGTCGCGTATCATAATCCAATGTTCATTTATCAGCGACAACGAATGAGCAAAGCGAATCCGGCTAATGGTCCTATAGTTCCTTTATCAGAGCCGAGTTAAGTGCCACCACAATGGAGGCGGCTCCCACGCCGTGTCACAACACCCTATATAGCGGAAGCAACCAGTGTACAATGACCTCCCGTATCGCTAGACTTTACACTTGCAATACTCTAACGAATTCCTACTGCTACGTTGGTCGAAAAGGTTTTGTTACACTGGGTGACGTCAGACCCGCGTTCAGGGTGCTTCAATCCGCTGATCCCCGGACCCCAGCATTCATTATTGTAACGATTGTGGGAAAATCGACACGGTTTTTGTTATAAATCTGTGGGAGTTTCGTTTTGACGTTGCAATGGGCTTTTTGTTTGAATATAGTGATTTATTTAATATAATTTTAGAAAATTGTAATTCAGTGAGTTTGCTTATGTATCTTTGTTTTGATAGATTACCAAGTTTCGATGATATTAGCTATCCCTTTCTCATAGTTATAATTTTTATTTGTTTTATTATGCTACCCGGCTTTACATGACTTCAAACTTATCTGACAAGTTTTTTACCTCTGTCGATGTTTGCTACCTCAATTCGACGATAATAAAACGAGAAGCATTTGCTGCAATTAGTTGATGTAATCCTCATAAAATATAGCTACGATTTCATTAATTATAAGAATAGAAGACATACATATGTACTACAGAAGCTTATAAATTCACCCCCCTCAGTTTGAACGGAGAATGTTAATGGTGTCACGTGGCGGTCACGTGACGGCCGCCCCTTGCCGCCCGCCCCGCGCCCCTTGCCTTCATTACGCCGATTGCCGCGCATTTGTTTATTGGCATTGCACGTGGGCGGATGTCTGCATTATTAAATGCCTTTTAGGCTTATGATGGATTTAAATCTTTTATTATGTACCTATCATTTAATTTGAAAGCGCTAATTATGATTAATATTTCAAATCTAAAATAACATTTGAGTACACATTTTGTTACCTTGACAATAATCTTGTTAATATTAACAACCTTAAAACAATACGCAAGACTTTTCCTAATATTTTTTTTCGTTGACCAACCTAGTCGTTAATGTCAAAAGTAACACCTAAAAATAAAATGTTTACCTGAACAATAATACCTTCTAAAATTATATGACTTAACAAAAAATATAACTAAAGTAATTCAACGACTGCACAATGCAATTATTTACGATGCCCCCGCGACGGTGCGTCCATAATTATCCCTGCGACCTGTGACCCGTACCTTGGTTCCCAGGCCGCCTCCGCTCACACGAGAACACGGCCTTTCTCATCGGAACCTCGCCCCTGACTCCGACCCAAGGCTTACAACTCATTTTGATTGTTTAATCACAGTTATACGAACACGATGAAAAATTCACCGCACGCAAGAGAATTTAAAAATAATTGGCAAGGAACCTGAACCTACGTGAAATAAGGTTTCCAAGAAACTTTATGTGAATTTCGTCGTTCTAAAGTCGCCTAATATAAGTTTTAAATCTATGATTTCTAAGGATAATCGATTTAACATTACTTGCCCTAAAATCGAGAGAAATAAGCAGTCAAAATAAGTATTATATTTTCGACGCTTCATTCCAAATAAAACAAATAATTACATACGTTTGCAGAATTCTCTCATCTCTGCATCTCAATTATTACAAGTCTATGATAGCTACATTTCTCACAAATCTCAATATTACATAGATATCAAAATCTGTATTTATCTTTGATCGAAGCTATTGTTGGGCGTGCGTGCGGGGCATTCGATCCACGGCACAAAACCCAATATAAGATCGCGGCACGCGGCGGCACGTGGCCAAATGTAATGAGTCCGCACCTGCACTCACCGAATTATGGGATTTCTCGCGCCCTCCCGTGGGACCCTGGACTCATATCGAAACCTCGAATTGTTTGCTCTGTCAATAATTGCATACGAAGGAGTAATATTGGAAAGCAATATAACCGAGAGCGACGGTTTGCGACCAACTAAATAATTCACAGTAATAGTAAACTCGGGTATTGAATATTACGTATAAGAGGATGAATGAATATATAGGTAATAATATAAAATCGACTGACTGAATCATGCCTAACATGACCATACGTCCCGCTTTGCGCGAGATAGACCCGCTTTCAAGCAGTCTGTCCCGGTGTCCCCAGCGAAGTCGCTATGATTTTTTTAATACAACAGAACTGACGAAAGTTTTTTTTTCTAAAATAAATAAAATATTGTCAAAGTATCCCAAGTTATGCCGTGTGAAACAAATTTGTTCAGCAGACAAATACAAAAATACTACTTAGAAGTCATGCCACTACTAGGGTTTACTAATTGGTGCTTAGTGTTTTGATTGTTTTGTATTATTCTATCTTCTATAAAAAAAAAATATAAACCTAGGGTAAAGGATCAATTAATAACATTTCTCTTCAAAACCGATTGATTTGTTTAGGCTACTTAAGGTCAATATGGAACGAAAATATGCATAGATACCTTGGAGTCAACTCAAAAATCTCGCTATAGTTATCTATAGCAACCCCAAAAATTACAAGGAAAGTAAACAATTTTTAATGAAAGACCGAATAAAACTTTCGAGTACTAAATAACAATCTAGCACGAATCCATTTTAGAGCTGATTGTTGATCACGTACAAAAGCAGGCAAAGAATATCAATTAGAGTCGTGAAGTTGAACAAAACACGCAATGAGGTATTGTTTTGAGTGCATGCGATAAATGTTCGGAGTGAAACGGCTATAGAGGGCAGCACGCGATCGCTATGGGAGCGACACGCGCGCGGCACTCCCACGACACGCGCACGACGCCCTCTCTCCCTCACCCTGTCTCATATTATATAGGCCTTAATGAAATCACGATCGATTTCATTCAGAAAAAATTACATTCTTAAGGTATAAAAATAAAATAGAAACATACATAAATTTTAGACAATCGAGAAATATACTGATTCCGTATTGTATATGTTAAAATACTAAAAGAATGACATATAAACTAATTACAAAAGGTCCAGGCGTTTGCTTAGAATACAGAAGCCATAACGAGTTGACTTACAATTGGTTTCATTGACTAATATCTCTGTATAAAACATATCGTCATCCTGTCATATCTTTGACAAAATAGAGATAACAACATTTTATACACGGGGATTTTCGTCCCAGAAACCCAAGGTTATAAACCAATTTTTTCGTAGACGATGTTTATTTGTTTTTGTTGTTTTTAATTTAAAAAATACTATAGTACCTTAACCAATATAAATTTGTATAATTAATTAATGTATTCCGTGCCACATCTAATGTTTCATATCTCGGTCAATTAACAATGATTCAACTTGTTTGTGTATAAATTTTGTCACTACCCGCATTGTGTAAAAAAAAAACACTGTACGCTTGCAATACTAATGTAACCACAGAACATTACCTTAAGTAAGTGAATTGTGATTCTTATTACATATAGATTTCTTAAACCTCAAATTCTAATCCTCATGCAAATATGATCACAGGTATATATAATATAATAATATATCTATGACTATCTTATATAAACGTCATATACATACATATTCGTTCATTCATATACAATCATCATTACGAATATGTATTTCTATTTTCTCATTACTCTAAATGTATATTTAAGAACGTGTTTAAAATTAAATCATAATTTACCTGGACTGACCATAAACGCCGTTTATGACACCTGTGTTAAGTTTAATTTGACAGAAGATTTTTTTGCTCTTGCTCATCCCTAGACAAGCAATAAAAGCACCTGACGAAATGACATCCTTTATGTTTTAAGAGCTTAAGGTGAATGCACACAATGTTCATAATTCTTAAAGGGATAATGGTACAAATAAATCATCACGTTTTGAATTAGCGTAAATAGTCTGACTTACTTTATATAAAATTATTATATTTATACTTCGTCTGGTTTACTAAAAGTGTCCTGGGATGTATAGATTTAGTTATGTTATTCAAAGTAAGACAATTATCTAACAAAGCTGAATAAAAGACTAATTCTTAGTTCGACCTGCTAATATTATAAATGCGAATGTGTAGATGGATGAATGTTTGTTAGAAGGTATCTCCGGAACGGCTCAACGGATCTTGATTAAATTTGGCTATGTACAACATAGTCTCGAAGAAAACATAGGCTACTTATTAACTTTTTTTTTAATTTCGTGCGGACGGAGCTAGTTCTAAAAACATGTTAGCCAATCGTCATTATCATTCTACAAATCTACTGTGCATACATCTTTATTTTTTGACGCCGCCATAATATTTTTTCTCGAGTGTTTTTATAATTGTTGTCGCCTACGTAACAATGGAGGTTACCTGTCTATCAAAAACAATGTTACTGAACAAATTGCACGGCGTGGGTCTCAGCGATTATACAAAGGCCAGTCAGTACGTGAGCAGACAATGTATTCACAGGTAAGGCAAATTGTCTGCGAGTGAATCTAATTGCTAAGGTAGTCGTGAAAACACGTTTTGACGTGAAATGGTCAAATAAATCTACACCTGGCCAATTGTCCATCACATGTATGCTTGTAGTCGCCGTTTTACCGTCACGTCCACTGGTTATTGCAAATTATTTGAGTTATTACTTCTTAAAATTGAACGAGTCACTTTTAAGGCCTATTCTTTAGTGCAATTAATAGGTTAAATAATAAACATCGACTTCGTTTTTAATGGGAGAGATAAAAATTTCTAATTATCATCAGGAAAAGGCTATTTCTTGACAGATGCTTCTTACCTGCCATAACAAGTTGAGGTTTTAATGGTTGAGTTTGTCCCTATTTCAAATAACGTTAAGTTCTTCGTTCTTTACATAATCTTTCAACAAATTTTATTTTATAGAGCATCAGTAGCATTGATTGATATCCTATCTCTGACCACATATCATGAACCATCTCGGACTGTAAGTTGTCACCGCACTCGCTGCATGAATACCGGATCCGTGGGAATAAGCATTTTATAAATAAACATACCCGATCTTATTTCATATAAATAAATATTTATTTACAGCACTAGTTCACCGTTCGATTCAGAGGTCAATAATCTGGTCGGAGCAAGTAAGTCTAAGGAAGTTTATGCCTATCTAATGATCTATTTTTTTTCAAGTCATAAATACACTTACTTAACGTACAAAAATTCTTTAATCTTAATTCTTACTAATATTATAAATGCGAATGTTTAGATGGATGGATGGATGTTTGTTTGAAGGTATCTCCGGAACGGCTGAATGGATCTTGATGAAATTTGGCACAGACGTAGAACATAGTGTGGAAGAACACAGAAGCTACGACTACGACAGCTAGTATAATAATAAACACAATTGATAATGACATATTTTGACCTATATGACCTATTATGTACTCTCAGTACCTATTTGTTATGTCTAAATATTATTAAATTAAATAAGCCATAAAAGGACACGGTCAAGAGCAACATTTTCACGGCTATGTGTGTGTTTTTATCAAATATTTGGCCTTGACTCAGGACACATTGAGGGCCATTAAAATTATCCGGTCCAATTTATCAAATGGATTCAACATTAGCTGGCTTGTTTTGAGATGAAGCAATCCACTACCTGAGGTTCTTTACTCCCATCTTCAAGGTGACTCGTGACTTTTTGCCGAGTGCGCCTTTTTTACGACTAACGTTTTATTATTACGATTCGGACCTCTTTGTGTGGTCGTTTTGGACCTTTGTCAGGTCTGCAGCTTAAATATAAATATGTAATTGTACTTTCGCATATATTTATACAATCTATAAGATAACGAACATTAATAAAAATAACGAGTTTGATAATAAAATAGCAATTCTTTCTTGCATTTATGTTTTAGCTTTAGGAAAAAGAAAAACATAATTTGTTATGGAATAATACAGTTCATTTGATGGTCAAATTACTTTTATTCAGTTACGTAAGAAAAGTTGCGTATATCCAATTAAGTTTGATCTCCTGCGGATTGAGAACAGCCTACGGACCTGTCGCGTGGGAGCGCCGCAAGTGGATGCCAGCACGTACGGTCATTGTTACCCTGCCATACCCTGCCTCCCTTGCCCTCCACTACCTCCCCTGCACCCGAGCCTGTCCGATTGTTCCGACACGTAGATACGCGGTGCCTAAATGGAAAAACACGAATAGCCATAATATGGTCCAACATTTAATCTCGATTGATGAATCATCAAACTCTTTGGTGTCCGCCGCAGTGATTTTTAAATCTATTTTGTTAACGTATTACTATTAAATACAATCGAAATAGCTCTAAGAAAAATATCTAAGGTAGAGTCTAGGCAGGACGGATAGACGTGTTTATATTAAAATATTCTAAATTTGATCCTTAATTATTTTGCTGGAACGTAGTAAAAGCTGTCTTTGATGGTGTTAAGAGAAGAACATTTTCTATTTTCTTTTAATTACTTTTTCCTCTTTATTTACTATGTAACATATTATACGTCACATGACATAAGTTATATACTGGTGACTTTAGTGATATTTTGATAACAAAGATCACTTTTTAAGTGGTTTTTTTTATTATAAGGGAAAAAATGCCTCGGGGCACCGTCAGACATGGGAATTACATGTCCGTTGTGTTGGGCTCAGGCTCATTGATTTTCACCTATCCTAAGTCACGTACCAACTAAAACAATCCTTTCTATGGATTTTTTTACCCTCACGGCACACACTCTCATAGTCAGTATCGTTTAATTTTTAGCGGTACATGTGCATTTAAACCAAAAAAGTATACTTGAAGAAAACATTTAGTAGTCTCAAAACAAACAAGCTCACAGGACAAAGTGCGTGTCATGAGCGCAACGGCCTTAGCCAGGGCCGGGCGGCGGCGGGCGGCGCGGCGAGCGGGCCACGGGAAAATCAGGCTTCGGCGCCCCCGCCCCGCGCGCCCATTGGCCGCCGCGGCCCGCCCCGCGCCCCACCCGTGCACATAAATACCGCGTCGCTGCGCGCATCTCTTCATTCCTCGCTCACTGCTCGCACGCAGCTCACGTGTTTCGTGTTACGTTATACCAGTGTACGTGTTCAGTGACCCTCGAGATGAAAGCCATAACGGCGATGTGCGCGACCGGAGCCTCGGTGCCGGCGATCGCAGGCGGTCGTGTGCAGCGGCATCGCGACGGCGAAAACGCCGAGATCCAGATGTACCTTTCAAAGCTCCAGGACCTGGTGCCCTTCATGCCGAAGAACAGGCGTATCTCGAAGCTGGAGGTGATACAGCACGTGATAGACTACATCTGCGACCTGCAGTCGGCGTTGGAAAACCACCCCGCCGTCGGGCAGTTCGACGCGGAAGCCGCGCTGGCGCCCTGCTCCCCCGCTCCCACGCCCGCGCCCCGGCCGCGCCGACGCCCGCTCGGAGTGCGCGCTGCGCCCAACACCATCCTGAGGACGCAGCCCCCGCAGCACCACTCCACACACACGGTAAGTCAATCAAATCAAGTCAGACACCTTACCGTTGTTATCACTTTCATGATGTGATCCACATAAATTGTATCAAAACATCAACAAAGTAATGTGCAATTTTAAAAAAACTTTGACATTCCATTTTTAACAACAGATGAAAATACTGATTCAGACTTTAATTTATATAAAGAGTTGTTGTGGCGCGACGAACGAATAGACACGATTGCATAAAAAGTAAATGAAATCGGCCGTGTCGATGTTTTTGCGGCGTGCACCTGCGCGTTTCGCAAGCGCGGGAAGGTAAGAGCGGAGATGCTGAGTTTCACAACACGTGGCTACGCACAAATTTAGTAAAATCTTTATAAATTATATACATTATGTCTAATGTATTAAACAATAAGATCAGATCCCATAAAAAAGAAACATTAATTTTGTTAGATTCGAAAGTAAAATTTTTACACTCGCGTTGCGGTCTATATGATGTGTCCGGAGTACATGTTCGTTGAGGACGGTACGATGTGCTGATTGACAATTGTTGATTGTTCGGTTTGTTTGTTCTATTGTGGCTTACGTCATACCGTCGTGAAATCAGCGGGCTCCGGTAAACAAGCAGGCGCATTATAAACCGCTAGGCGCGCACGCATGACGACCGCTTTGAATTTCAGCCTTGAAACGCGGCCACCTGCGCCGGCGCCGCGTAAACGACCATGTACCGACATACAATCTGAATATTCAACGACATATTTATGTTGCCTCGTTCAACATTCCGTTTCACACCTGCGTGGAGTCGTTTCGTCATTCCTTCACTATTAATGTACTGTCAAAGTTCATTTCCGTGCAATCGAATATATGAGTGCACAGGCGGGCGAGGCGAGCCGAGATCGTCCGGTGTCGGCGGCCGCGGCAGGTGCATCCCGCAGGATTTATTCGTCCACACGGCCGCAACCGCCGCGCCGCTGTGCTCGTACTGTCTCGCCGTAAATTTTAATCACTGCCAGTTGTTGCAGCCGAGGGAAGTATTCAGGACGGTGATTTAGGAGACGCGAGCCGCCACTCTAACATTACTACTGCATGACTGTCGCTGACTAAATGCGCAATAACATCTCATCGTATGCAATAGTAATTTCACTAACGAGCAATCAAAGTAAAGAACCGTATCTAAACGCATTTCTACATGTTGCGCGTCATTCGTAACTCTTACGACTTTTTGTAATTAATAGTTGCTACTTGCAGCTTTATAGACGTCAGTTTAGAATCAGCCGCCTAGTTACCGATCACGTGCAATGCAACAGCTGCCGGTAATTGTCAATTACCTTTATCCTTGTCCGATGTATTGAATCGCTACCGTTCTTACTTACGCACCGAACAACTTTGATTATCATGACTTAACATCTATGTTGCACGGAAAACACGACTAGCCTTCGGGCGCCTAGGCTATTTACTAATACAACGCCTACACGATACAGGAACTGTTGGAATGTCGGTTAATGTGACTGCATTCCAGAATATTTAATATAAAGTCTCGCAAGGACGCTGGCGCTCTCGTATAATTCGATATCGGACTACGAGACGAGTTGGAAAAAAGAACAAAGCCTTCGATCGTGCAAACAGTCAGCGTCTTGCCACGTGAAGCGGAGGCGAGCGGCGGTATCTCCGAGGGCATCGGCGCCCGCGCGGTCACGATACTCGCCGGGAACTCTCACGACTCTGATTGCCCCCGTGCCTTCCCGTATAACTCTCACAGGCACATTGCATCGGTTTAAAACATTCTCTACAAAGGCGAAAACATTAAGGTTTCATTAATCTCTTGCCCATTTGCCCTTTAGCCTTCACGATTCCTAAATGTCAAATATACTCCCTCGCGAATTATCTTTTGCCTTTTCGTCCCGCCCATAACAAGAATTGAGTACTTTAATCGACACGCTTTAGCGTTTAATAAAACCCAACACCCTTTATTGTCGACTTCTTGTCTCTTGATTGTACCGCTACTTCAATAATATCTTTTGTACTCAATCTCACATCGATGTTAATCGCTCGAACGTGAAGCAAAAGAGGATCCTCCTATAAGTCGCGCTATGTGAGTCAATAGCACTTAGTCATCCAATTAGTGCCCGCATGGCGCCTTTCGAAATCAATTAAGAAACGTAGCTCTGTTGGTTCATGAATATAAGGCAATTTAATAAATAAGTTGAGCATCGGAGCATCGGTCTCGGATAGGAACGAAGCCAGATAAATGTATCCGCGGAGTCGAAGCGCCTACGCTCACGGCCCGCCGGCAACGGTAACGAGCCGCCAGGTGTCCGCGCCCACGCCGCCGTGCCGCTCCTCTGTACGTCTTTGTCTCCCCGTGGCGCGCATAAATCGCGCGCGTGAAAGTTTTACGATTACCTTTACGCTTCTCCGAAATGATAAACCGCGGCAGCGACGTAGACGAAGTTGCCTCGCTTGGCGCGGTCGCGGACTTTGCACACGTGCAGCGATTTTGCCGATCGCCTGGATTCCGTCGCCAATCGATCGCGGCCATTGTGCGGGTAACGGTCGCTCACAGCTGCGCCGGCGCACGTGGTGGCGGATAGCTAAATAAATGCGACGCACCTATTCATTATCCGGCCGACAATGCTCTTCTTATAAAGGGATTTCACGTGTTCGCTCTTGCAGAGTCTCGCGTTCGAGACATGTGTGTGCCCTCCCTTCGACGCGTATCCGTAAATAGGGTATGGCCACGTGCGGCCGCGCGGCTGCGGCGCGGATGTGAGCGGACGGGAAACAGTAATCTAACACTTGCCGATACTTGGAAAGCTAGAGCGAAATTGCAGGCCGAGTTCTAAACGGCCGCGGTGGATTGGCTAATAGACCAATTCGTCGCAATGCCCGTTCTGAAATTAGGGTAGCAAACAACTAACCCATTGTAAGTACGCTAATGAATTAAAAACGGTGATGAAACAGCGCATATGTGGTGACAGATGGCCGGACGCGGCCAGGCGGGATATGTGGCGTCCGATTATAGTACCCGTCGCAATCGTTGACTGTGCGACGCTCGAGGGAATGAAAGTGTAATCGGACATGATTGTTTACAATATGGCGAGCTAATTTTATGAAGTCAACTAACCTTCAACTTTCTTTGTTACAGACTCCAGAGAAACAAGACCAACCAGACAGGCCGATGTCGTGCTAAATGATACTTAGGTTTATAAGGACATTATTATTTATGGTGAAACGTGAACGTCGGGGGACGAAGCGCCGAGGGCAGGGGCAGTGCCGGCACACCGGCGGACCCGTGCCCACTTCCAGTGAACATCGTCTCCAGATGATATCCTAATGCGATCTCGTTACGATCAATAAACTACATTAATTTAATTAACCTGTGGCATTACACGAAGACTTGAGCATTGCAATGCAACGGCGGCATTGTCGGCCGCTTGTTTTGTTGATAGCCTTTCTTTTTTGTACAAAGCTTTACTAGTTCTTAGAGAGATGGACGTAAACAAATTTGTAAATATATATGGAGTGGTTTGCGGAACATCTACAGTTATCTCCACCTATATATTACTATATTTTGTATCAAACGACAATGTAAACTTGAGGACATATTACGAGTATTATGTACATGTTTAGTATGTTTATATCTTATTTTCTATTTAAATCACTTCTAGGTCCTTAGTTTCTAAACGATGCTTCCATTTATATCAAAGACGTGAATCGATTTAAAGTCGATTTACTTATTATATTATTTAAGTTGATTAAATTCACGAGTGTGATTTTGCATGGCGATTTTGTTGCTATTAGAGTTATAGAATTATTTGGATTCAAGTGCTAGACGCAAGAGTTCTTTTTTAACTTAAATCTTGCGCCGAGTACGAGTACTGTATATAGTGTATGTAAAGTGAAAAAAATTAATGATTATATAAAAAAAATTAAAGGCAAATTATCGATTTGAAACTATTATGATTTTATTTTGAATTTAAGGGGAAAATGCTTTAATTATCTTATATAATTCTTATTATGGCGTATTATGATTTTAATAGACTGTTATAGTTTTAGTTATTGAAGGATGCGTAGCGTGTCGGGAAAATTGTATCGTTGATAGAATGGTCGGAGGTGGTGAGAGCGGCAAGCTGAACACGCGCTTGCCATCTCGTCATCATCTCACCACAAACACGTCACAAACTGTATCTCTGCGTAGACTAGACTTTACAATTCGTTGTCAGTAATTACATCTTTGTTTCGATTTTGAATCTTTGCACTGATTTTTACAAATGAAAACTACTTATATATTAATCAGAACATCTAAAAATAAAGAGTATTTAAAATCATGTTTTTTGTTTCTGTTTTCGAACTAACAAGTCGTGAACCCCTTCCATAATTTTTCCCTACCATTCACTACATAAACATTATGTCTAATGCAACATTAGACATAATTAAAATGAAAAATAATCGAAGCTAAGATTACTTAAATTGGCTTATGTTGGGTGCACAAAAATGGATCTACGAGCTATGACACATTGAGGACAAAATACAGGTTGAATGTCACACGATCTTCAAAATCCTATGTTACAAGAGGTGCCAATGAAACGAATTCGAACCTACGAAAAACTAGATTAGGCCAAACTGAGAAAAACGGTTATATTATGACTAACTCATATTATTAAAAATATACCAATACTGAACAGATTTGTTAATAATTGGAGAATATTTTTAGGAGCAGAAAGCTACTTTCTTTACACCTTCTGTCTCAGAAGATCTTAGTAATGTTCTGTCACATACAATTTGCTTGCATTAAATGCTAAAGAGAATTTTTCTCTATTCGCATAAGATCTACGAAATTGAGGCCTTCGCAACGGATGCGGTGATCACGCGATTGCATCACGGCCAATTATCGCGACTTACAATATTTGGTCAGCTGCGAGCTTACTTTACACTTCACTACCTTCGATATTCTTAATTGAATTTTAAATGGATATGGAACAGGGTTCAAAATTGCTTGTAACCTTAAATGGTGTACGTCAAAAGATTTCAAACTTTATTACAATGTGATAAAGTTGAGATACAGGAAACAAATTATTTCGCTATAGTACAAATTTACTCACCAAACATTAACTCAACGATGTTAAAACGTTAAACAATACAGCTAATTATCAAGGTGAACAAGTGAAAACAAAAAAGAAGGGGAATATGTAAAAAAAATTAAAATGATATTGGTTTCAAAAAAGAATGAAATCGCGACCCTGCCAGGATTCGAACCTGGAATCTTCTGATCCGTAGTCAGACGCGTTATCCATTGCGCCACAGGGCCTGTGGGAGCGTGGTGATATTTACAGTACAGTATTGTTAATGCCTTTCACAAATAAGTATTCGTGTTTTAACTTTTTTGTTAAACACATTATTGTTCTAAAATATTTTTTAACCTAATAAATAATATCAAACTTTCACGTCAGCATAGTTTATTTTCTTTCATGAATAATATTAGACTGCCATATTTTACAACATCAACTTCACTTCTTCATTTAATTTGAACATAATTGATGATATTTAAAATGAATTGGACAATAAAGTTAATTCGGAAACTAAATTGTACAATGATTAATTTTTGTTTTTTTAATTCTTATTATTTTTTTCAATGAAGTGTATGCTACATATTGACTCACTAAGCATATTTCGGAAAAAATTTCCTGAAGAATAACATAAATATTTGATTTTGTTTTTTAATGACGCTGAGGTCATAGTATATTAAGGGACATTTGACTGCTTATTACTGACAGATAATTGTCGAGGCTGTGACGTATTATATAGTGCTAATACTTTTGCACGTGAATGTACTTAAAATTGCCAAGGTTTTTTTTGTGAATTGTCGCTGATAGTGATCGCATAGTCGATAGAATTCAACTGAAATTTACGAACGTTATTAGTTTCTTATTTAAAAAAAACCTTATTCGCTGAACCTTCTAATCTTACTAACATTATAAATAAATAAAAAACATACTAATAAATCCAAAGTTTTAGATGTACGTAGGAATGGATGGATGCATGAATGTTTGTTTTTTTTTTTATTGGTGGTGGTGGCAAGGTGGCAAACGAGCAAGCGACCACATGAATTCGCCGAAATGACGAAGCGACCGCTGCCCATAGACATCCGCAATTGGAGATGTGTTGTCTACCCTCAATCGAAGAAAGAGGAGACGCACAAAAAGGGATTATTTAACCTTCATATGCATCTCCTCCTTCATCAAATCCACCTCCTCTTCCCATCCTTTCCTTATAAGAAAAGGGTGGGAAGGGAAAGAGGACTAAAATTAGGCCTCCGGCATAAACGGATCTCAATAAAATTTGGCAATGATGTAGAACATAGTGTGGATGACATAGGCTACTAAGTACGTTTTTTTAATTCCGAGCGGACGGAGTCGTGAGCAACAGCTTTTGAATTAATATATTTTGAGATATTTATTACAATAAATTTGTATCAATTTATATAAATCATCAAAAATTTTAAAAGTAAATCTAAGATTACGTGAAGTGTACCGCAAACCTTATCAGAGTGATAAGGCTGCGAGTGCACAGGTGTGGCCGCACCGACCACCGGATACCGCAGTGCAAGACATTACACATGTACTTGTTGTACTTAACACGTTGCATAGCACAAGTAGACATAAAATAATTTTGATAACATCAAGTATTCCACTCAAATAATAACTAACTTATTAATATTCCAAATCCGCAAAGTTTGGAGGTATATACATGAATGTTTGTTACCACGTAATTCTAGAACTGTTGAACAAATCTGAGTGCAATTTGGAAAAAAAATTGATTATAATCAGCAACACTACAAATGAAAAAGCAAGTCACCTGGTGTTCGCTTCTTCATAGATTTCTGAAACAACATATTGTGTAGCGTTGCCTACCTTTATGAGACTAAGAAGAGGATAAAGTAAAAAGGATATTATCTTTTCCTATCCATTCTATCCTCCATCGAGTCTATCTCCTCTACCATCCAATCCATTTCTTATTAAAAATAATTTTCAGAATTCCGTTTTTAACCTTATTTCAACTTTATACCTACTACCGACTTTAAGTGTTCTGTTGACTGAAATACACGCACACCTATAATAAAAAAAAATCTTAGAAATCAAAACATGTAGGTAACAGGTACAGTTCTAACGGCGACACGGCCCAAGATGGTGTCGCATTTTATTTATTTATATAGTAATTTCTTAGCAGACGATAAGGGCGCAGGTGTTCACAGGTGCGTTATCAGCGCCGCTTCGCGCCTCCGACGACAACATACGAGTACGCTAACCACATTAGCAGTTCTCTGTACCCTCAAGTACACGCGCACTCGTAGGTATTATTCAACAAGTTGGCTATCAAACTGCGCAGTAATGTGATAAGACAATGAATTTCAGGGTAATCATTTTTTAGGAATACTGAGACTCAAAATAAAACTGGGCTAAATGCTGCGTATTATATCTTTTATAAAATAAATGAAAGAAATAACTTGTAAAGATCTCT
This sequence comes from Papilio machaon, assembly GCF_912999745.1. Taxonomy (NCBI): domain Eukaryota; kingdom Metazoa; phylum Arthropoda; class Insecta; order Lepidoptera; family Papilionidae; genus Papilio; species Papilio machaon. The sequence goes on from NC_059997.1 coordinate 3,200,112, forward strand.
GTCAAGACCGTAACGACAATGAACGACATAAATTTAAATCTCAAAAACTCTCAAATAACAATTTTAATATACATAAGTAACATTAAAGTAAATAGAGAATCATTGAAGTCTATTACTACAATAAGTGGTTTTAGGTTGATTCATATTTGCTACGGGACCAGACCAGTACTTGCTCAGTCGATCCGGAAACTGAAGATTTTGTCTTTAGCTGCTAATCACAGTTATCGCAATTAAAGGAGTCGTTCGTAAGATAGAGGCGAGTCGACAGGTGGAGCGGCAGGTGTTTGCACCGACCAGTGTGTACGCACCGACACTGATAACACTGATAACAAGCAACGCAATGATAGTGCAAAAACATTTCAATCCTGACTGATATTAAATTAGCAACAAATTACGGTTTCTCCCGTTATAATTATTAGCCAATAGCTACTCTTTATTTAACCAGAATAGATAATGGCATACCATAGTGACCACTAGAAATTAGATGACTTGGCAAAGATCCTCCTATAAGATGAACTAGCAGTATGATAAAAGAAGGACAAATTTCTGTGCAACAATATTACTAAGCATCCCGTTAACGATGTTCTATTACAGCATTTATTAAGTAATTCTTGATTATTAATTTATAAATATCTAATAAATTCATACGTTTAAAACGTGTAACGTAGAAATCCAATTATTGTAAAACAAATGGCCTTCAACGTTTTTTTTTATCTGGCTCAAATCCGGCAGCTACTGAACTTTGGCCTCAAAACGTTCCAATGTGGGAGTATGACGAGAAATAAAGTAAAAGTTAAATGTTTTTCATAAGATATCTAAAGTATAAATCTAATTAATTTAACTATATCTCTAATAACTTAATATGTAAAGTGTGTATCAAGAAATTTCATAAAATATTCAATGCATCATACGCCAAATCATCATCATCAAACAAAACATTTTAAATCTGCTTTGTCTGAGTGCGAGATAACAACCGCTATCCAACCACAAGTAGCTACCAAAAGAATTGTTTATATCGTGACGGTATATTTTTTATTGTTACAAAGACAATGAGCGCAACGTTGCAAGGATTACGAAACGTTGGGCAATATTGTTTGTTGAAAGAATTGCAACAAGAAACCGCGAATTGTTGTAAGAAAACGCAACTAGGCAACGCGGTTATGTTAACCATAACAATGCACCGTTCTAAACGTACGCTTCCATTAAAGTGAAACAGCGATTAGCGGGACTGTAAATTTATCAAAATAGTTTTTTTAATTCAACTTACTTATTCACTAAATTGCTTGATGTTTGCAGTCGTGTCTCAATGATATATAGCAAATGTTGATCTTTTCTTTAATAAATCGCTTTTTATAGATTTCACAGACAGTACTATTACTGTACAATTAAGACAGCTTCAATATAACAGAATTTAAGGTCTGATTTTCACTGCAGTGCACTATAAACACACCCTAAACCGCAAAACATCAGAGTGGCGACGCGACGTAATACAACGCACGCAATCCGCGACAAACAATGGTCTCGAAACATTCGCTCATACATATTACGTTGCTGAATTTCTTAGAAAATGTTATATCGGTTTTGATGTTTAAGTCACCAAAGGTCTGCCAGACCCGTGTTATATACGTGCTTGGCGCCTTTGTCATAACGGTTATTTTCAATATTTTTCGGAAACCTTTATCCCTCTATGTTCGGTAGTGATCTTCGTACTTAATTCACATCAATTACGTGGCTGTATATCAAAATACCAATAATGTAATGTGACTTGTATCTTGAAACGCTTGATATTATCACACCGATATGAAGTTAAAGCTCTGGATTAGATCTATTGATAAGAATCCGTTGGGTTTATACTTTATATATGTTTCAGTTTTGTTTATCAGTCAGGTGTTTGCACGTAGCTTGCACTGAATGGCCCGCATCGCCAACCATCGTAGATCGAGTGCGATTATTTTGTGTTTTACTTACTTCGCAAGATAATCAAATTTGATATATATGATAAATGCTTAATTAATAATTAATTTGCTTTTGTAACGTGCGACTTATTGATTAATTGATCTAATTATCTATGACGTCAGACGTTGTTTTTTTATTTTTTTACTTATCAAACCAGTTGTTTTTAAGGATGAGCAACTCTTTCAGATATGTTAAAAATAATACTTTCTTAAAATTTAACTATCCTTCAGTATAAGCTAAGAATATTTAATGTAAAAATGTAGAGTAATTAAATTCTACTATTTTCATTTTATCTACTAGTTGTATTAATGTTCTAATTAATAGACAATCTTATTTATTTGTAATTAGGAATAGGCCACAAGTATTATCATACGCTGTATAAATAATTAATTCGTAAGCCGTTAGTGGATTATTTATGTACACTTACTGCAAGATTCCATTATGACTTAAACTCATGTACAAAAATATATTTTTTCTCTGTCTTTTCCTTAAAAGAATGAGAGATGACAAGATGTTTTTAAAACTCACACAAATTATATACAAATATGCTCAAGTAACTTACAGTACTGTGTAGTGCTTAAATAACTTAACCTTAATTTCAAAAAACCAAAAAACCCAGCAGACTGACGAAATATCGCCATCTGTTGGCTGCATATAACTTTTAAATCTTTTAATTTAAACTGATCAAACTGTAGGTACTGTAGTAACATTTTATCACAGTTGTAATAACATAATATGTACACGAAAATGCCGAAAAAATTACTTAGCAATATAAAAAAATTATAGCAAGAGAGATTAGAACTGGTTTTTCACTAATTTAGAATTTAATTTCTTACGTCTACTGTCCGGGGAGAAAGACGAATCGAATGTCACTTCACTCGACATAATCGGTTAACCGTGAGTTTCTGAGTCCAAAAACTCTGTTTAAAACATATCTCTGTATTGTCAAAGATAATGACAGGGTTGACGATATGTTTTATACAGAGATTTTGGACTCAGAAACCAACGGTTAGTCGTCTAGGCTCTAGGCCGTCACAATGCATACATACATAAAACCTTACATACGCACGAAAAACATTACCCTCTTGTCAGTCGGGTAATAAATGGCGGCTTATTGGGGCGCGTCAACCTAGTTAACCTTTCACGCTACGTACTCTTTAATTATTCACTCGACAGTTTATTGTATACAAAAACTTGTCAAACCGGTAATTTTCCATCGTATGTACTAATGTATAACAAGTAATACGCTTATTTTTAAAATTTGTAACAGCGCAAAATGTTTCCGGGTGCGTAGTATTTAAACTTTAAGTGTACTTTTATATTTTTGGTACCATGTATATTTTCATTATTTATCAAAGGGTTACTTTTAATATCCATCCACCTTTTTATATTCAATAACAGCAAATAGAAGAAACGGTATTGGTACATTGAATTCAATGCAAGTCGTGCCTAAAGGTCAAAAGGCGGCAACACGGAGGCGGCTTTAAATATTCAAAGGGTGTAAAGGGCAACACTGCGCATATTTCCCCAGAGACTCCTGTACCCCTTACCTTTTAATATCAATACAAGTCGCTAGTTATAAATTTCTAATAAGACAAAAGTTCATGGTTGTCAGCTAATACCTTTTGAATGCCTAAACACTACGAAAAAGATTTTTTTGTGAAATAAAGCTTTCTCTTGGCGAGATAATTTTAAGAAACGATGTAGTAAAAAATCAATATGCAATTAACATTAAACATTTCATATTATAATGACGTACTGTAGTGAATACAATTGTTATGTCGTGAATGTGGTGGCCACGCTCGCGCTATGCGTCTGGCGCCTGTGATGAGCGGGACAAACAACGAACAAAATCACTAGTTGGAGCGCATAGCGGGCCGCGCGGGGCGACGGGCGGGCGCGGCCGGCGGGCGCGTTGCGCGTCAGGCGACCGCGACCGGCGGCGAGGTTCGAGCGTGTTTACTCGACAAGCGTTTTAATCAAAAGTAACATTTTCTGCACGACCAACATGCAGAAGATCGATACGGAGACTTTTATAACTGAAATAAGGAATCGCCCGCCAATTTGGTGCTCTACAAACGCACAATATAAAAATAAAAACGTAGTAAGAAAAAAGTGGGACGAAATATGGAAGCTATTCCCAGGATTAAAAGGTAATTATTTTTATTATTGAATTTAACACTTAACTCTGTTATTTAATCTAGTCTTTTGAATACGTAGCTAGGTAGGTATTGACATTGTCGAATATCTTGGCAGCTCCGAACATCGTACGAATCTTTCCGCAGAAAACACTACGCATGGCGCCGATAACTTTGAGCTGCCAAGATATTTGAAAAGACATATGCGTAGTATGCGCCTCGTGGTTAATTGCGAGCGTATGTCTGTGCAGGTAGGTACATATAGCGAAGTCAACAGTAATTGCTTGAGTTTTTTTGTAACAAAAGAATGAATTTATTAACAATCCATACTAATGTTATAAAGAGAAAAGATTTGACTCTTAGTTTCCAAAACTTCTGAACCGATGCGAATTATTCTTTCACTAGACTAGATTACTAGATAAATAGACTAAACACTAGATTTTTTGGCTAACTATGATTTAGGACTTCTGCTGGTAAATTGTTACTATAAAACAAGTGAAAGGTGCATCCGTTGGAAGAAACCCAAAATAGAAAAAATCTTATGTTACATGGTAAAAGAGTTGATATTTTTACAGTGGCAGATTTAAAAAAGAAATGGAAAAACTTACGAGACCATTACCGCAAGGAATTAAAAAGATGTTCTGTTAGCGGATCAGGTGACCCGGACGGAGATAGGTACGAGTCAAGTTGGAAATATTTTCCCAATATGAGCTTCACTAAAGACGAATTAATGCCGGTAATTTGCGAAGTTAATGTGAAACAAGAAGAACAGGACAGTGAAGATGATAACAACAGCGCTAGTGCAGAGGAAGAATACACAGAAACAAGCGTAGAATGTAAGCGAGAATCAAACACGGAACAAATAGTAAATGAAAGAAAACGTACAGCTCAAGATCTTAGACAAGAATATTTAGAAATTGAGAAGAAAAAATTGAAATTATTAGAAAATGAATCACAACGTCACAGAACAGATGAATTTTCTAAATCCCAGGATTATCACTTTTTAATGAGTCTTTTACCAGAAATTGAAAAACTTCCACTTGTAAACAAATTTAGATTGCGTAACAGATTTAATGATGTGCTCCTCGAAGAGTTACACTCTATTGTTATTAGTCCAAATTATCCGACTGATTAGAACCAACCTTCCACTCGTTACTCGCCTAATATTTCGTGTCCAATCTTTTCTGATTGTTAATTACACATATATCACAATAAGTATATTATAATATTGACTTTATACTATATCAAATTTAATTTAATTAATAAGATTGTAATAAAAGAAAATAATTACATAAATAAAATTCTGTTTATTTTCGACAAAACTTACTAGTTGCTTTAGGTTTAAGTTAAAAATAGTTTTTCAAGCGTTTAATTCAATGAAGGGGTAAATATTGGTCATGCTGACTTATAAAAGACGGTAGACGGTGCCAATTCTAAAACACTCATCTTAACTCTCATACATGCGTATAATGTGTAAAACTACTAGCACACATAGTGGAGAACGCGGCGTCCAGATAAACTCTGCGCTACCGCCGCCGTCCGTCGCCTCTCGTCGCCACGCCGCTAGTAACCACCGCTGATCGCAGTCGCGTTAATATGGTTATTGCTAGTTGTTAGACGCCGTGTATATGTGTTACGGAAGTGACGCTGTTCTCTAGTGCATTTTGCATGAAGTGAATACCAGTACCGCTACTGCTATCAAACATTTACAAATCTGAATTGCCGTTGCCACACAGACTTCTATTGCCGTACACAGAATCGTTAAGTGGTCGCCCTAAGTATATATTTAGTACGAGAAATCTAAACTAAGGGTCCTCTTTGTGCATAATTTAGAATATGGACTATGGTATTGCATTAATCTCTCTGAGGTTAATCGAACCATAATTATTTGTATTTAACCGTCCAGGTTTTCTACATGCCACCAGGTTGTGTACGTGGCGCACATGCGCGCACTACGTACAGCTTGATATATTAGAAGTAGTTACACTTTAATACTTACGATTTAATTTATTTAAACGCCGCTGTGTACACAAATCAAAGTGAGTCGAGTACCGGCCGAGCTGACATGACGTGTACACACCGCGGACGGCCACCACAATAAAGCACGCTGCAATCCTCTTGTTTCTAAATATAAACCGCTTGTTCACTCATTTGCCATTTGTTTTGTCGACTATTAACTGCAGCGCTAACGAAGAGGTTACTTTTTCAGCATGAACACCCTAGTCGAATTTAAATTGGCTAAGAGTGCATTATCATTATTGTAGGTTTGAATTAGAAGAGTTGGAACATTCCCTATTCCAAATTTAAATTTCACCTACGGACGTATTGATCAAATTATTTAATCATCCTCCAGTCCAACAGATGTTTCGTTAAGTACATTGACCCAATAATTATTGCTTAATTAAGACACATTGTATGGTAGTGTAAAAAAATCGCATCATATTCTTTGCTGCGATATAGGTGTACCTATTATTGAATTCAGGATCTCAGCTCATGTTATAAATCGGCGATATACAAAAATATGTAATTAATTTCGAATCAACAGTAATCGTCGGTCGTCTGCACATCACATAAAAGTAAGTTGTTATTTCTTAGCGAATTTCTCAGTAAAAATTCTTAGACGTGTAATAAATGTTCGCTACGGTCATTAGCGGCCGCCCAGCACCTGTCACTTCAGATCCGAAACGAATTTAAAGTGACCGCCTTAAGAATTCACCACTTCACAACCAACTAAAATAGATAAGGCCATTGCTTACGAGCGGTGATTAATTTCGCAGTTAAACACGCGCGTGCGTATCTCATAATCATAAAACAGCACTTGTGCCGTGCGGCCACGCCGAGGAGATTTCTCGCTCCATTTATTTTGTTTTACGTTGAATTGCAGTCGAGTAAATAACCTTAAGTTTCATCTATTATTCGAATAGCGCTAGAGCATTCATATTCTTTTTTTTAAAGGTCAACAACTTTCTTGTTTGTAAGCGAAACAATATATTGGTCCATAGTTGATCAAACAAGAATGTTTAGACGCTGATAAATATAGCAGTCGTGGCCGAGCGGTTAAGGCGTCTGACTAGAAATCAGATTCCCTCTGGGAGCGTAGGTTCGAATCCTACCGACTGCGAAATTTCTTTTCCTTTTTAATCGCAAAGTGAACAGTATAAAACTGTACATATTAAATTTCATAACCTAAACAACAATGGAGGATATTTAAATATTTTTTTTATGAATACTTTTTAGATGTAAAAAGTGTACACTTTCAAGGCTGGTCAGTTGTAACAGCACGACGCCAGTTAAATAAAGAACAACAAAAGCCGTCATCCCACGCAATGATCGGCGGGAAGATGGCCGCTCATTACGGCGAGTGCACGTGCGTTGCCTCCGGCATCCGACGCTTTTATCTGCACCACTCAGGGTTGCTCAATAACATCCAATTCTTTAAAATTAACTATCACTTCAAAGTATTAAATTTTGTCTCCCAAATGTAAACTCGTTCTAGAGAGTTGCGAGTATGTTTCAGCTACCATGCAATATCAAATATTTCGTCAGATAAAAGATACAAATAGAGTATAAGTTGTTGCCTATTTTTTGTCAATTCCTATACGTGAGCAATCCAATCAAGACAACTCTTTGATAGGATGCACTGTACAACTTATTAAATTACAGATATAAATTAGAAAGTTGCACTAAATCAACAACACAAATCAAATTTACACCTAATTGGATGAAACGATGAGGAAAAGAAATAACAATGTATTTGTATATGAACACAATTTGCGCTCGAAACGAAACACTAAACCGCATTAGCTTCGGCCAACTGGCACCCCTGCGGAACGACTTGCCGTCATGGGATTCAGAGTCCGTACCAGGGATTTAAGGTTTCATTACTTTGGTGAAAAGACCCTCCGTAAGTCTGTACACCCTTTTCGACGCCCCTACCACGGCTCGATCCAAGATAAACTTTATATGCTCGCATTACATAATGCAAATTCGAGTAATTGTTTCACAATTTGCATTTAAATCTTGATTTTATGCGGTAGACGTTATATACTCGTACTTTTTATATTTTAGGTGATGAGTGTTTGAGATATTACGAAATATATATTATATACTCCAAAGTTAGTTTACATAAGTAGAACAACCAATCGAAAAATATCTCTATAAACCCGTGATTTAAGTAATTGATTGAGATGTTCAGTTCAGATAACCTTTTTACGTAAATAAAACATATTGTATCTCAGAAAAGTAATTAGTTTCATTTTTTATTCTCAAACAGATTATCTCTGCACTGGATGTCTTGATGAATCTTATCTACAAATTAATCAAGTTCCTTGTAATACCAGTTTAACTGAACAGACATCACAAACAAAATAATTTAAACCTGATTTTACAGATAGCAAGGTATATAAAATGTTATAACGCTTAATAAGTAATAAAAAGCTTGAATTCTTAAAACTAGTTGTATCCTTGATCTTACTAATATAAATGCGAAAGTAAACTAAACGGATATAGATGATATTTGGCACATTGATAGATTGCTGGAATAGCGTATAGGCTACTTACCAAGTTTTTTTTTTTTAATTTAGCGCTGACTAAATCGCGGACAAAAGCTCGTTTAGTATTTTTTTTTATTTGAAAAATTGTTTTTCACTTCGATTATTGCAAGACATTAATTACATTATTGCTTTTCTTGCTAATTTTATGTTATTTAATTCGTACTTAAAACATGGTAAACAGAAGTTATGCAACACACCAAACTTTCGAGGTAAAAGTGAGATAAGAAAAGCTATCGTGAATATGTAGTACTTCAGAGTTTTCCCCAATAAGAAAATAAAAGCCATGGAGTCAAATCCGGAGGCTGGGGGGAGGGTAGAGAGGCGAGACCTCTAATGTACAAATATTGCGGACCAAATGAATATATTCGACTCCCCCTATACCGTAGGGCGAAACAAGTGTAGGTTTTGATTAAGTCACCAAGCGATATGAATTTATTGGAGTCGTAAAGCGACACGACGTGATAATTAAGAAAAAGGCACAAAATTTTTAAACTTATTAAATAATTCTCATTCCATATTTTTGTTTATAATAAATGTTAATAATTGAGAACCTTTTTCTTAAGCCTCTTTTAATCTCGTGTGTGTCATGAATTTGCAAATGATGCTTATTCTTGGATTATAAATATTTATGTGACAATAAGTCACTACTCCTGTAAATATAAATAAGTCGTGAAGAAACCTAATTTAGGTAAAAAAGTCATGTACATTTGTTAGTCGACAGTTGTTTCTATTCGGGGCAATCCCGTATCCAGCCACGTCCCAAGTGTCCCGCTAATACTCCATATGGCGCAACATAAAGCGCGATGTACAAACCATACCATAAACAACCAATACACGATGACCTGTCTAATCCGAAATTAGCAATCCCCTAACTCCGGTATAGCGAAGACAGCGGGGATAGCGGTAGGTCATGTTGCAATGGTCTATTATTCATAGTGCTGGAAGGGCGGAAAAGTTGATGCAACGACATGTGTATGCATTAGGGACGATGCGACAACCAGACACCAACAGCTCGGCTCTATTAACTTTAACAACTGGCCTGCGCCGCGCCCGTATCTCTGTTATTACAACTGATCACTGTAATAAAAAAAATTAGGCATATTTGGACATGGATAACCAATAATTTATACTCAGTAGTCAGTACAATAGAACTACCCTTCAATCATCTTTGAGTGGAGAGTTTAATGCTAAACTAGTTCGCACTTATTTCCCACTGCATTGCCATTCAATTACCCAGTATTATGACCAATCAAAGAACTATATTTTAAACATATACATCTAAATAAGCAGCAATAAGTTATCCGCTTCTGTTGCCTCAAAGTTTTCTTACTTCTTAAATTGCTTACTATGACATAGAAATAGAAGTACTTCTACTGCATCACTTTAAAATTCACAAAAAACATTTTGAAACTACATAACAATGAAATCTTGGCTTACATTCACAGGCAATTTCGTATACAAGTATAGAAGCAATGCAATGGGATTCGAGTGCCGGTGTTTGCGTTTCCCACGGACTGCCCACGCAATTCTCACCTCCTTTGCTTACCAAACGTAGCTTATAAAAAAAAACTATTCGTAGTCTTTGCCTATCCAAAATTCAAACAGTCATACAAGGAAGTAAAACAAGATTATGTACACCAGCGTAAATCTTCTATTAACTAAAGATTTAATAGGTAGGTTTATAGTAAGTACTAGGTTTTCCACGCGACTTCTTCTGATTACTGGAGACTACATTCTATATATGTGTCAAATTTTAATAAGGTGTTGAACCGCTGCAGAGTTATCGAAAAAATATTTAAATTAAATGTGTCCCACGTGTAACCGTACACATTTCTACGATCAAAGGTACTCTATGTGTATGTTCTTTCAGACTGTGGTCTAATCCTTACTAAATTTCATCGAGATCCATGCAGCTGTTCTGGAGATACCTTCTAACAAATATCTATCCATCCATATATTCAAACATTCGCATTTAAAATGTTGATAAGATTTTTTTAATATGTATGTTTCTTACACATGCTAAGACATAGTAAGACGTTTCCCGCGTAGTGCTGCTCCACACTAAAAGCAGAATTGGTTAAAATTGTGTATATCTTCGTGTGATTGTGCAGAATTCGATTTTCCTGTAATGCTTTCGTAAAAAAACCTAGCACGCATGTTAAGTTAATAAACTTAATAAAAACTAATCTAACTGTTTGTAAACTTGACATCTTAACGGAGTGTCAAACGTTTTTATATTACAACACTTTCAAATATATTGATAAACAAAACGCAAAACTTGAACTACGAGCAAAGATAACGCGGGTCACGACTTCTTACGCACTCAGTAACACTTGCCTGTTGAAATCACCACTCGAAGGCGCACATCTCACTCAAGCGCACTTCCAAAATAAATATCCAATTCCCAGTGTCGGTGAAAGTGTGTTGAAAACATTTCATAACATCTTAACACGTTGATAAAATGGATACTAAAAAAAAACGAGTGTGAAACTAGTTTTTTAAGTGATGTAAAGTAATTTAATATTTACCACTCGATATATAGACTCCTAATATTTCTATTAATTCTGAACCAGATTTATTCACTCTTATATGATTCGTAATTCCTCCACCGCTTGATCTTCCATTGCATTACGGACCTTAATAGTCGTGTCCTTTGACATGACACAAGATCGTTCAGAAATATACATACACAAGTAAATAGGTACATGTGTACCCTTCTACCAGTCAGGCAAAAAGAATTTGTGTAGTATTTACCATAACATAGATGACGTAGAAAGATCTAAGAAAAGTTAACATTCATAAAATAACATATAATTAAAAAAGTAAAAGCAATACGTACAAGTTAAATACAACATTACAACTAGAACTATTTTATCAGTTGTGTGTTAGGTGTATAAAAACCGCAATAAAAGTGTATTTTTATGAGGACAGCGGCAACGCATGCTGATGTGTTGATAGTCGGAGGTGACTTGTCGCACTAATTTACAGCCCATTGCAGTCACGATAGCGCTTTCAGCTAAAAAATAACCAAGCAATATAGTACACAATATATTAACTGAAGATAAATGTTTATTAAAATTTGTAACAGATGTTAAGATTTGTCAAAATTTCATTACACACAGACGTAGAGGTGAATACGTTACGATGCTGTTTATTTTTACACCTAAAATTATAATCATAATGAGAAATATAAGAAGACATTTTATATTTAAATATGACATTCTTATTCAAAGGTCAGAAAGCAGAATATTTAGCGCACGCTTAAATTATAATAAGGCGGGCGACAAACCTTTGCAACTTTTCTCATGCGTAGACATCAAATAAGCAAATCATCGTACAATAGCAACAATTTAAGCACCAGCACTGATTTGCCACAATTGGAATAATAATAATAATTTAACAAATTCTATAGTCAGTGTCTTGCTCAGTGGCGCCTCCTTAAGCGACAATAAGCACTAACAAGGTCACGCGGCGCGCACGCGACCTCTAAAAGCAATTTGATGATTGCTTTGAACTATGATTAGGGTAAAAGTATTGGTATAGTGCTTTGAATAAATAATAATTAGTGTACTTTTATTGATGAAAGTATATTGACAGTATTTCCGTGTATTAATCAATATAGGAACATACAAGCTAAAGTTTTATTTTTTTGATTGTAAGTCAAGGAGGTATTATTCATTAGCTAAGTGATAAACTTAAATTTATATTTAAATATATGACGTTTTTTTTCCGATTATTATTTAACATTTTTATATATTACATCATAGGCCCTGTGGCGCAACGGATAACGCGTCTGACTACGGATCAGAAGATTCCAGGTTCGAATCCTGGCAGGGTCGCGTTGTTTCTTTTTTTCAATTTTGCTCGTTTTTAAAATATATAGATTTTGTAGCTGTTTAAATATAATTATTTTATTACCAAATAAGCACATGATGTTAAAAAAATAACGATTATTATATTTTTTTTATTTTAAAACAATCTCTAAAATGTAAAAACAATTTTTTAGCATGTTAACAATCAATGCCTCATTTCCACTTTGAGATGTTATCTTAAGAGCTGTAACTGTAAGGTGACAAAATATTTGAAGCATTTCGAACTTTCAACCTTTTTTTCTGTTCAAGATAAAATGTTAAACTTATCCAGTTTTTTTAATAGTTAAAGATAACATGTAAAGTTTAATAATAATAAAAATGTCGTTGTGGTTTAACGTTATTGTTATTTTTATAAAAAAAAATAGCTTTTACCCGCGACTCCGTCCGCGCGGAATAAAAAAATAGAAAACGCGGTAAAAATTATCCTATGTCCGTTTCCTGGTTCTAAGCTACCTCCCCATAAATTTTCAGTCAAATCGATTCAGCCGTTCTTGAGTTATAAATAGTGTAACTAACACAACTTTCTTTTATATATATACTAGTTATTACCCGCGACTCCGTCCGCGCGGAATAAAAAATAGAAAACTGGTTAAAAATTATCCTATGTCCGTTTCCTGGTTCTAAGCTACCTGCCCACCAATTTTCAGTCAAATCGATTCAGCCGTTCTTGAGTTATAAATAGCGTAACTAACACGACTTTCTTTTATATATATAGATAGATATCATATAAGCTCGTTCATTTATTCGAAATCGCAAAAATATACTAATGCTATCTTTCAACTCACAGGTGATCTCATTTTACTCACTCTTACTGTTTTATTTTTGCCATCTGCTTATCATTGCGTGAGCTTATCGTTAGACCATTGAAAATACTTTGACAAACCATTGACAAAAATAAATGATTTCAATGACTGTAGAATACGTACAATGCATAATATAGAACAATATTCTTCACATACAAAGCGACAAAATCAGCTGCTTCGTGAGTCCCGATATCAGTTGGGGGTCAAGAGCGCGGCTTCCGCTGATAACGCGGCTGATAACGTCCGCAGCCGCAGCATCCAGAACCGGGACAATGTTATTTATAGACCGAAATAAAATGTCATTACAAAATACAAGCGACCAAAACTGTATCAGATAACCCGGCTGTGTCAAAGGAACTTTTTGTTGCAATGTTTACCAGTCGTGATAACGCTGGTTTGAAATATTTTAGTGTTGCCATAAAGTATTTGTGTCTAGGATAGATACACTTAATAAAATTATAATTTTACAATGAATGAATCGATACAGCTGAATAGACTTTAACCGCTCTTATCATCGAATAACTTGAGGTATGTAAGATGCATTTAGTCATAGAATGCACTCCTATACGTAGCTCTAATCTGATAATTTCTAGCACAATAGTTTAAAATGCATTACTATCACTAGCCAAAATATTACCTTATTGTATGTGCAAATATCTATATAAAATATATTCAAAAGCTTAAACAGTAACTTAACAATATGGAAAAACTTTCTTAGCTACACACATTCAGTCTTCTTCAATTCTAGGGTATGTTTTTTTAGTTAAAATCCCTAGAAATTGAATTTTTGCTCAATGTCGATTTGTGGTAACCCTAAAACGAGTAGGCGTCATCTTCTCGCCGTATTCATCTGTCCATCTCGATAATCAGATTTTTTCCCTGTTTACCGGAGAGGGTATCGATTTTAAATATTTTCTTAGCTTTTAGTCCCTTAGCATTGCTTGTCCGGTAAACATCCTGTCCGGGAACAAACACGGGCCCGGTCACGCGTCGCGACCCGGACATCGCAGAGGCGCGCTAAACACCTATGTACATTACACTTATCTCTTCGATTTGTTATGTAACTCTTCAAACATTTTCATCAGGTAAAAAACTAGAAGACTCGTTCTTCTAGTTTTTTTCCTATACACTTTCACAATGTGGTAATTTTATCAGTACCTATTCGTATTTCCTTTTTAGTAAGCTTGCCTTTAAGAGCCATGGCTCATTTAAGCTTCTACAGGAATATGAGTATGTATGATTTAAACGTGGGTGCCTATTATTAACCTCAGGACATATGTAAGTAAGTAGATAGACTTCTGCCATCTGACTAATATAGTTTTTATACTTAGAAAAGGTTAAGGAAATTTAACCTAAATGAAGTTACTTTGAAGGAACATATTCGATATCTATTTTTTTGTCATTTAATGTTTTAATTCGCTGGAACATCGCTTGATTCTATTCTAACAGCTAGTGATGTAATGATAAATCTATAGGGCCCTTGTTACTAAAGTCGCTGACAGGCGCGGCGTCGACATCGTCGAGTGCCCTCCGCTCGAGTGCTGCGGACTGAACATCATTCGATTACAATCGGTAGAAGCCAAGACCCTTGATTTATAAATCGCTAAGTCAAAAATTTTACAATCAACAGCTGACAACATTTATACATTCTAATAAATTAAAACTAGGTAAAAAAACTTATTTTAAACATACGTTTAACAAAAGTTACGATCCAGTTCTCTTAATTTTGATAATGTTTTTATTTTTTCAATATAAGAACTTACAAGAATTGTAAAACATATATCTAACATATGTAGAAGTGAACATTCTTAGCAATACAACAAGTAATTGTAGTCATTGTTAGAGATAAAAGCAATATCAATCTGTGTCTCTTTTATATTTTTTTTCTTCCCTGTTACTTTCGCAATATAAAAAATTTCATTCCATAGATAACATTTTTACCAACCCCCCATTGTTAAGCAGAACGCCAATGATTTTCCCATAACAGGGTACACTAACACCCCAGTAACATTTATCTGCATGTAACTTTAAAAGGGTATCGATTAAGCTGTGTAGCGTTTACACCGTGACCCCCGCCCATTGCCCTGGGCCCGGCGCGTGTCGGTGTGAGTGTCGGCCACGTGGCCCGCCACTCGCCCCGTATCTCTATGAAGATAAATCATTAAAATGCATAAAAATGTAACAATTATTTCATATGATTATTTTGCATTATGTTCTAATTAAACTTTCAGTTGTTACAAATGCTGCAGCCTCTGTTTCGCTTTGCACTTCAATCAACAACAAATGTATTAACAACGCAAACGCAAGTAACTAAAAGTAGATTATTATCTTACTAATATTATAAATGCAAGTTTCGATGGATGGATGGTTGTTTATTAGAAGGTATCTCCATAACGACTCTACGGATATTGCTGAAATTTGGCACAGATGTGGAACATAGTCTGAAAGAACACATGGATTACTTATTAAGTTTTTTTCTCTCCGCGCGGATGAAGTTACAGTCGACAGTAATGTTTTAGTAACATACCGTTTATTTACTACTTGAATTTCATATGAACAAAAATGAAATTTCGTATATGAAATCTATTTGAAGCCCTAAAATATGTAGAAATCCTACCCCTATGTAATATTCCTTCGCCCATTTACAATGAGTCAACGAAAATTTTCACTCGCTTCCGGTTAGACACGTGGTCTGACATCCGCTCGCGCACCGGAAATAAACAGTACGGAAACGATAAGCAAGTAACGCACTACTGTGGGAAAACTTTATCGATGTTCGTATTTGAAATATTGTAAATGTACACCAATAATATTGGACAAAGTCAAGTTATTATAATATTATTTTCCATTTACTTTCCACTATCAGGATCTAATAAAAGCAGAATACTATTTACTTATCAAAATTAAACCAACTGTGTAAAAATATGTTAGAACCTCGTTTTTGTTTTATGAGCTAAAGGGTCCAAGTTTTTTTCTTTTTGATATGATTTAAGTCAGTGACGCAATCGATCGGGCGTGGCAATATTCCCTTGAGATATTCTGTAGAAAGGGTAAGCTTATAATGGCACAACAGTTGATAGACTTGATCCACAGTATATAAAGGTTATATAAACATTATAATATAGGCAAGTATCAGTCTTGTCTGATTGGCTTAGATTAAAGATTATAAATGTAATTCTTGTTTAATCTGTGCCTTGTAATAATACTCCCTTGTGTAATAATTCAGCCAATAATCATATACTTTCTTGTTCTCAAATACACTAGTCAGTTTTATTCTTGGAAGACCAAGCATAATAGATACAACTAGTTCTTTGGGACACTTTTCTGAGCGCGGATTTCTACAATCTACTCGTAACTAACACATCTGTTAACAATTAAAGAAAAAACGAATCAATAAAAATAAACTGTAAAAACTTTACCATTTAATGTAAATAATTTTGCAACATTGTAACAGAATATGCGACAGCTTAGCTTAGATAAATAAAGCTACTTTATATCGACAGTCGTGGGATGTCCAAAGGGACACAGACACGGTTTTCCACTCGGCGCTACGTCGCCTGAATTACGCGATACGTGCCCGCAATATAAAGACATCCCACCCCTCTCACACGGTTATATGTTTATGGATCGACTGATAAATAAAATATATCGCAAATGTTAGAAGCATTCGGTGGAACTGACTTGATATTGATACTATTTCGAATAGACACGTTCAGAATTACTTATTTCAATTGTTTTATTTTTCCAACGAATGATAGAATCGAGGATCATTTTGCATAAAATATAAATATACAAGGATAACTGTTATAGCCTTCCATACGATACTAAAGTTCAAAAAAAGTAAAACCAGCTATTAAATTACCGATATAGTTTCCGGTTTTTTAATAAATTATAAAAATTAGTACTTCGCATTAACTATTATTAATAGAAACAAAGGGAATATAAACAAATTGAATGTATAAGTTTTCTTTCACCCTTATATCGTGTAAACAAACTCCGAAACGACCCGCAACATTTAATCAAATTAATCTATTTTAAGTAAATGTGAAATCATACGGGCGAGCCCGTACAAGTTAGGCGCGCCCCGCTCTGCAATTTAATAAAAAGGTTTCCCATAGAGATTAGAGCGTGCGCTAGCAGTTTGTTGGTAATGAATCCAGCACCCCCGCTCCCCGCTAACCGCCGCGCCCTCTGTCGCGCACGTGTCCACCAATTTGTTGATTGCGATCGATGCGACTTTTCTTTGGTTTCTCTTTTACACGAGTTTTAGATTCTGAATAGACAACAACCTTATTACAAACCCAAAAGACAACAAAGGTAGTATATAGTTGAATATAGTTTGGCAAACATCTTATATCATAGTGAGCATTTAATATATGATATTAATGTTAATCATACACACTTTTATGGATTCTATACCGTCGACCGAAATCTCAATGAGATATAGAGTATTAGACATAACTTTAGTAAAGAATAGCTTTTCATATAGCCTCGACTTAGTGTCATGTGTTATTCCAGACTATGTTCCATACTGTGCCAAATTTTAAGAAGCTGTGTTAAACAGTTGCGGAGTTATAGAGTAAAAACGTGAATTAAACGTACAAATTTCCGGATTTCTTCCAGGCTATCTTACTAATATTATAAATGCGAATGTTTGAATGGATGGATGGATGTTTGTTTGAAGGTATATCCGAAAGGGCTGAACGGATGTTGATGAAATTTGACACAGATGTAAAACATAGTCTGGCAGAACACATCGGCTGCCTTTTAAGATTTTTTTTAATGCCGCGCGGACAGAATCGCGAGTTCATCTGGTAAGGATACATTTAAGATATACTTCCTCCAGATAATATCAGTAAGAAGTAAGATAATATGTGTTTTAAAATCAGTATATGTTGAAAGAATGTGTAAACAAGTACGACGAAGGGTTCCGATTAAGTTAACAGAAATGCATCAGCCAATTTGTATCGCCCTTGGTATTAGCAACAGAATAATCAGTGGAATTCAATTATAATAGAATATAATTAAATAACTCTTGGCTTGTCTCGAATGAAAACATTATATCTATTTACTATATTTATGAATTGTTTGGAGCAAACGCTAGAACATTTTTATTATGTGCCAGCATTCTGCAAATTTATTTCTCAATAGTCAGTTAATGTGAATACAGTCACCTATTAATGTAGTTCCAAATTGTTTTTTAATTCAAAGTCGTTATTCTTATAATATGTAAATACAAAAATTACAACGTTATTGCCAACACTAATGATAAATTCAACAAAATCATACTTAAATGCAAAAAATATGAGAAGTTTTAAATCAACATTATATTAAAGCCATTAAAAATCCATTAAATACTGAATGTAAAGTATACATAATTTTAATAATATGACACACAAGGTAAAAGCTAATACCACAATATCATAAACATGAAAAATGTAATCAAATCATCTAGATAATATTTTAAAGTCGTTGCCCCACTTGCCGAACTAAAAGCTTCCATCAACAAGCCGGCGGCTACTTATGAGCTTCATATTATAAACAATAACATCGGAATCTTTTTAACACGTCATTCGGTTTATATACTTTGTATTAGAGCAAACGCAAACGAGGCGAATAATTCGACTTGTTAAGAAAATACGCGCACGTGCGGAGAAGAGCGTGGCGCAAGACTCGCGAGTTTCTAACTACGAGTATGACTTATGTACTCGCTACAAAATAAACACACATTGCCCTGAAACACAATTATAACTATCACATAAACAAACTGTAATATAGTCATAAGTCTTACCTCGACGAGTATGTCCAATAAACCAAAAAAACAACCAAAAAAAATTATAAATAAAAAAAATAGTCAAATCTTTGCACCTCTTACTTACACTAGTCGAAGATCACATAACATTCTGGTAATGTTAAAGTTTAAACAAAAAGAATACGAAATACTTGAAACATATAATTGCATATTGATTAAAATTTAAGCAATCAAATATGTATATCTCTAGCTCGTTACACTTGCGCCAAGCGCTTAAACAAACAAGGCGGCGCGGCGCCGTCGGTGCAGATTATGAGGGCACGTGATTAACGCACTAGCGCCTCCGCCGCGCCGCCATTGCGCCTATGACGCGCTTATACCGCACCGGACTGTCCGGTACTTATCGCCGGATCAAACTTCTCGTGAAATCTGCTGAATAAGTCTTCTACACATAAACAACACTAAGCCGTTGATATTCCTATCGGAATGTACAGATTCCTACTTGTTATTAATATTATCTATTGCTTCCATTTTTCACTGTCTCAAGTACGATACTAAGCAGAGTTAAGTTCTCTTTATTGATTACAGATATTAATCAGCTTGGTACTTTCGTTTCCTTATTTGTCTTTTCTATATATAGTATTTATGAAATAAAATTTACATTTGATATTACATTTAATAATTTTCATATTTACAAATCTAACTTAACTACAAAAATATGGACCATCTGTCAACACAAGAAAATATTCCTTTACTTTATGAAATGAGTAGTTGTCGACCGTTACTCCGTTCGCACGGAATTAAAAAAATACATAATAAGTAGCCTATGTGTTCTTCCAGCCTATGTTCTACACCTGTGCAGAATTTCATCAAGATCCGTTGATCCGTTCCTGAGATATCTTCAAACAAACATCCATCCATCCATTTAAACATTCGCTTTTATAATATGTATTAGTAAGATTTGATGCCTTATGTCTAAATATAAGTATCATCATCATTATCAGCCTGGATTCGTCCACTACTGAACGTAAGCCTAAAAAAATAAAAAAAAAATATTAAATTTTATTATCTCTGTCCTGATTTAAATTACAAGATTTGTCGAACAACAAATAATACATTTGAAAAAATTCAATGTTCATATTGATTCACTCACTAAGACATAGACAGACAGAGACACGCAGCTGCTCATTAAGAACCAGAGGATAGTAATAAGAAATAAATCTGAAATAGATTATTATCGCGAGTGCTTAAAACTGCGCATGTGTAGACACCGGCTCTTGTAAATAAATCAATGCGCGCGCGCAAGTTGTTGCTATGACTACGACTTTACTTCCACTGACTCATATGAGAACTTTTCGCAGTTATAATCGTCTGGTGACGAGCAAGAATAAACAAAAGTTTCTATATACAATACATCATCAATTTAAACACTTTTTAATGGAAGTTGGTTTTTACCATTAACATTTATTTAGGTTTAATCATTAACTTTCAATTAAATTGAACCTAGATAAATATAACAATTGTTATCTAACACTAATGTAACATATAATCAATATTTAATGTGGAACAGGAGTTGCTTGCTTTATAAACGTTTAGAATTATTATACATACACGTAAATTAATCAATATGTCCAGGACACAAGGTCGAATTTATCAAAATGTATATAGCCGCGGCCGCAAGTGGCTCCCAGCTGTCACTTTGTTGAGACAAGAGTTGCGAGTGTCGACTTGCGACCACCATTGCCCAGATTTATTGTTTTTTTTTTTTCTTATTTTCATGTACGATTACTCACACTTTAATCTAAGCTAGAGTTTATTCTGATTCAAATGGACGTCAAGTTGGCACCAGTACAGCTGTTTCGATCGTGTCGCGACGCCCGCCGTATAGCCATGTTTGAAATTTCATACTATTTTCTTTAAAATTCTCGGAAGAATATTAAATGAGTCTGATTAATATCTTTTTGTTTACGAGTACAATGTGTTTAACAGCAAGGTACTTTTTTTTAAAAGGTTTTAGTAATTACATTAATTAGGAACTTATCAGATTTATTTCTTAATTTCGTTGCAATAGTTGAAAACAAACTGATATAAACATAATACATAATTATTTTTGCAATTAATTTACACGTTTTTTAATTTGTTACATAAAAAACGAATTAATTATTTTTCTCTTATTCATTGACGTATATTAGTTACAATAAAAAGTTTATGATATCCGTAGCTAAGAAGTAAGGTGTTAATGGCGGACATAAATTGTATTTTCCCTGAGTTTTGAAATACCCTGGCGCCATCTTGATTTAATACTCCGTTTGATGTTAATATACACTGCTGAAAGACAAACGCCACTTAATAATTCTCTTTCTCTCAATAAATAAAACATATCTTGTGACGTCTTGTAGTCAGATTTTATACGTACTACTAGTAAATAAAGAATTGTTTTGTAACTCTTATTGTTGTCAGTTATAACGAGTAAGGCCAAAGCTTAATACTAACACCTACGGATGTTAGTTTACTCTTTCTGACTAAGGCCTTGAACTGTTTAGTTTGGTGTGTGTTTTTGTGTAACATATGGTCTGATTAAATTACTTTAAGCGCTGATCGTGAATATTATTCTTTAGCCTCAAAAGAGTGACGTTACGTAGGAAGTCCGCTGCGTGCATCCTCGTCCGTTATAGAGGCAACAACTGTCGTGATTTTTAAAGGAAAAGCATCCAGATGAACGCAGTATCTTGTGACATGACCGAAAATAATTTGAGGCAGCCGTTGCTCGTGCGACATACGGGGACACGTGGCCGCGATATATTACACGCGAGCCGTGCACTAAAAATATTGTGTTGGCAAATTAATGGGCATTCCCGACGGTGGCTTGTGGGATGAAAGGAAGTGCCTTTTATACGTGAAACGTTGGTTTTGTATGAAAACGCGCGGCAGCCGCGCGCACCTGTCCGCGCGCATTGGACAGCGCCGCGCACGCGCAGGGCTGGAGTTTTACATATAGAAAATGGTCTAGCTAAATTCTAATACATAGCTACTGCAGATACACTAGTAGCAGGTACAACCTACAATATTGAAGTAAATAAAAGTTGTAACAATAGAAACATGTAGCACAGTATAAAAACAAAAAAAGCTTCAACATATCGCCATGTAGCACGGCTACAAAAAAATTACATCTCCCTGTAAAGTTAATCTTTAGGCTAAACAATTTTCTCAGATGGTCACATACACAACCTCATCAGTAATTGACTTCCATTTCCTGATATTATTGATTGCGTTGTTTCAGTGAATTTAAATAATACACGACGATAAGAGCAAACAACTCAACTTGTAGACGTATATTATATTATTATGTATATAATTTAAGTACATTTATAGTTTAGAATTTACTGACACTGTTAAGAGAAATTTAAATATTTTTTTTCAACACTTTCCGTCAGACAGCCCTGGTCGGAGCGGATGCGACAAAGCAGACATGTGTCAGAGTGTGCGTCAGTTTCGTAATAATTGAGCAGATTAATAACCCTACAGGGTGTTCATATTTCGCCGTCCGGCTGTCGCGTCGCGGCCCCTTCCGCCAAGACCCATCCAACACCTTTCATCTTTCAAATCTTTCCTATCTAATAACGAAATAGAAAAGAAACAAATGAAGATGCGATGCTTAACATAACTCCTGTTGAAAGAATAAAAAAGTAACGCTTTAATTATGAAAAACTCTTGAAATAGATTGATCATACATACAATGATTTTCGAATACATCTTATTATGTCTGCAACGAGAGAGTTTCATTTAGGGCGGGCGGCGTAGGCGTCCGTTTAGAAAGGTATTACGCTTTTTGCAAAGAAACACCATCTTTACTACATTGGGTTTATGGTAACCAAACTATATTCATGTTAATAACTAAATATTGACAAACGAGTAGAGGAGAGTCATATCAAAGTCGAGCGATCTAACCAACCAACACCAACCGACTAATATTAACTTATGCCGTCTTTACCAAGTAACGTAATCTTAACTTATTTCATGCAAATGTATGTTTAAGAATAAGTAGCAGTGAGTGGTGTCTTAGGGCGGGCGGCGCGGCGTCGGCGCCGGCGCAGTATAAATACGTAGCACGTGCGGCGCAGCGCAGCTGCCAGCCACGTGGCCGCCTCTTTACTCGCCCAAGCAAAAATAGATCATTGTCTCGACACGACACGCCCACCCCGAGCATAAAACACCACATCAAACAATATATAAGATACTAAAATCGCGCGTTTATTTGCTCAGTGGTACTATCAAAACACCTGCTGCCCGTTAAAATTGCTGCAAGCGTTTAAACATAAACGAAAATGTTTGGCGGCTTCCGAATCCGTAGCCCAGCGGTTACAGTATATTAAATTCTATTCTCTTAGGTTTGATTACCAGAGACAAATTTGTGGCCAAAGTAGTAACGATAAAGTTTTATTTCAATAGTTCGTGTTTTACGTGAATCTGTTACCATATGAAGTTACTTTTTAAATTTATAGAAAACCATAAAGTTGTCTGCATAATTCCAGAAATTACAAAATAAGTACGACAACAAATGTACGCTTTGAACTCTTTTTAGTTTACAATTATACTAGTCAATGTGTAAAGCCAATGTCCTCGATTCTCGAGTAAAACCTAAAGAAATACGATCGACCTTACTTCCGCAAGGAAATGCTTCCGCTAGTGATAAGCTTCCTTCTTCTCACCTATTGTTGATACGCTCTTGTTGTGAAGATGTATTCTTAGGGGAGTCTTTTGTTATAAACAAGTAAGCGCCATACTGAATCAACTTATATACGTTACACTCGACGAAAATCTCGTTAATTAAATTGATTCATACGTTCTTCTAATCGCATCTTCTTTAGCTTAGCAACATGACTCACTATATATATCAGTGCCAATATTGCAGATATTTATCTGCAATCTTTTAACGGATCTATTAAGAAGCATCAAATGGTAAAGAGCAAGTGCATTCCACAGTTTATTGTTTACAGATTCAGTCAGCGGCCGACAACTGGCCGAGTCGCCAGCGCCAAGTCAAAATACACGCGCCACAGTCTGTTGTTCTTTCGTTGTTTTTATGTCGACAAAGCTATTATTATAACAAGTCATTAGAAAAGCATCGATGACATTTACGAATATATTTAAAGACTAACGACTTGAACACTTTGTCCCATTCAATCTCCTATCGACGTCATCCTAGCTAACCAGTAAAAGTTTGGTCAGAGACCAAGCATTTGAAAAATGTGTTCCAAAATTGAAATTGAAATTATAAAATTTACCAACATATGCATTGAAAAGCCTTTACCGTCATTTTGACCTGCACAACTGGTTCTAAACGACTTGGTATCTATCTAAATATAGATATGCAAAACATAAAATATTGACATGAAAACTTATCTGAACGGTTTATAACCATTTCGCAAGCAGGCACAATTTTAGCACGGCTCGGCGCTCCGGAAACTCTCCCCTGCGATCGATAAGCGTCAGCCATTTTGAATTTTCCGACCAATGCGCGTAGCCATGGAAAGCCATCGTCATGGCAACGGGGCGCCGCCGCCACTACTCGAAGGGGAAAGTGCCATGGGGAAGGCTTTATTGTTCCTTTACGTTTTCACGTATATATACGTACAAGTATACGAAACCAGGCTGGCTATACCTACACAGCCCCTTGATTAACTGTGCTTATTTACCACGTAGCAAGTGCAAAAACACGTCAAATTTAGTAAACTATACTTACACGCCTTTTATGTTTCCTGATCATATGTTTGACGATTCGTGCTTAATTTTAAGTGTAAAATAACTTAAGAAAAACAGTTAAACAATTAAAAATGTAGTACAATTAATAAAAAAACAGTATTTTAAAAAGTTCTACTGTATCTTAACAACACCTCAAAATAAATTATCTAATTGTTTACTACTTTCTACATGTATGTAATTGCTATTTTTAAAGTTTTGGCAACAACAAAGACTTCACTATACTCTTCGGGATAAACTAAATGTTTTTGTCAACATGGACAAATATATTAACACCTATTGAAGTACCATTTATATTTCCTGTTTCTAATTGTTTATGATGTCCTCATCCTGATTTCTTAACAATGCAATTCCATTGTTTCCTTACCTTTGAATTCATAGAAATTCTTTACAGCCGCATAATAGACAATAAAATTGTTCACTGCTCAACCGCGAAGCATTTCGTTATATTGTGCCAACACCGGTATCGTAGGTACAATGCACTGACGCGCTAATTCCTTACAAACAGTAAACAGTATGAACATCTTCCTTCATTCATAATACTTAAACCGCTTTGAAGACACTTTGTGGAGTACTCTATATTGTTTATGGCCTTGTTTAGAGGCTCTCTAACAAAGTATAGACACACCTGCGACCTACCTGTATCTAAGAGCGATTGTCTATGATTATACATTTGGAATTTAGCCCTTATTTACACGTAATAAGGTTTTAAAGAGTTTGTCTCAGTTCGCGAGCGGTTCTTCTCAATTGACCGTTCGGCGAAATCTTGAAGAGAGTGCGGACTTTCGAGTAGTTTCCTGTGTTTGTTGAGGAACAATGGGCTATAAGGCAGGCGGAGCCGACAACCAACGCACTGTTCAGAACTTAACGTTAAGCTATTCACAACACTACGACTATTCAATTGGTGAACTCAAACTGCACTCTGTTGTCAGAACGTAGCGCATTCAGCAAACATTGAATATAAGATAATATAAGATATAAGAGATAATTTGCATGTGTTGACATGCAAATTATCTCTGCCTTATCTATATCTCCTTTCAGCAGTTCGTTTTTTAACGTCTGAGATTTCTTTAGTTTACGAACTCTTTTTTACGTAATTGATTTGTTGTATTCTGCCAAAAAAATAATTAATTACTATTAAACTCTTTCTCTCCATGAAACATGTAATGTAATGTTCAGACGTCGACAGAACAAATGAACTATGACACTGTACTATTATGCAAATGGTCGATGAACCAAAATATAGAAAGCAAAAAACCGTATGGAATGTTGGTAACGATGCAACAAATATGCAAGAGCGAACAGACACGGGGAGTGGGAGGGGCATTGACTCACAGATTGCAGGTGCAGGCTGTGCGGTGACGTCATTGATTGTCCCCGCGCCCCGCACCATGAACCACTGTGATGCCATCACTGTGACCACAATAATTATATAATCGTAAAAGGCAGCATATATGAGAATGATTTGAAAGAAAAGTTCATTGAATGTTGGCATGACTGGTAACCGGCAACATAACACTAATACATATGTAATGGCACGCGGCGCCGGCGCATGCAGCACATTCTGATCGACTATGTCGCGCGTCACACATATGGAGTTAACTGTATATTTTTCAAACTCCATTAAATATTATACAATAATACAATACCAACAAACAAAAGATCAAAACTAAAAGAACATAACACGTATGTCCCTACAAACATGACATCCTTAACCGATACATTATAGCTGTCACGCAAACAAAGAGAAACGCGAAAGTTTTTATCATTTTATAAATATAAAAATTATGTTGATGACATTTCTTCAACCAAAATAAGCTAATGGCCAACCCGGGCATCGAACACGGCATTTCTGGTTACCATATCTGGCGACCATTACCGTAAATCCGCTCTCAGATCGCAGATTTTTTTTTCTAACTCCGAAAGGAAAGCTGACATCGCCTTATATCCTATGAACATACTTAAAGACCTCGTTACTAAAAGAAATCTCTGCCTTCCTCAAGACATATCGCATACCATATTTGGCCTAAAAATGTGCATATTATGGGGAGAGATTTATATGGAGTTGGTGTTCGCAAGCAGGTGAACCGAGACCCGGTGTTTTCTTATTATTATAATGAACAAGAAACCAATGATTTATTATTGCATTTGACTTTCAAAACATAAGAAATTGGATTAAATTATTTTTAAATATACAGACTATTTTACATTTGCTTTTTTAATGCGCAGGTAATTTTTTTTAAATCAAATTAATGACGTCATCTGCTAAAATATTCGTATAAAAACAATTTTTAAAGTCAATATTACTTAAAAATCCTTTGAGTTTTTTTTATCTCTATTCACTCTACTCATTTGTCAAAAACAATTTTTCATCCAGTACCAGTATTCCGACTTTTCAAGTACGAAACAGTATTAATTACACAAATAATAATACTGGTTATTTTCAAAATTGCGACGTTACTCAACAATATTATTAACATTCCTTAAGAACGGCTTGGTCGCAAGTCGGCGTAGGCGACTGGTCACAGGTTATCTGTCGGCGTCAGTATGGCGCCTCCTTATCAACCTGCAGGCCACATACACCAACCATTAGTCAGCGTCGACAACCGTATAGAACAATAACAACCTAACTTTTTATCGTCTACACTTCGCAGTGAGTTATGGAGCGAGACATTAGCGGACAATACTCCTCGGTGTGGCCCTAGCCTTTGTTGTTGGACAATCAATTATAACGTCGTACCTAATGTTGCAAACAGACCGCTTAATTTTAAAATCTCCATAATATATTGGCTTCAAGTACAAACTAATTAACTACAGTTTCTTTAATCATATTATTTTAAAATAAAATATATTATAATATCATAACTATTTAATAAATTTCCAACAGAGCTTCCGCCGGTCAAAAACATAATTGATCAAAGAATTCCGAATCAATTTATTAGTGATTGACGCGTTGTTAAAAACATCTAAACCGATTCTAATTTAAATTCCAAAATAACCTCAAAATGCAAGGGCACAATATGACTAATCAAAAATTCTACGACCAAGAATCTTTAACCCAAAAGAAGGGTTCCGTATATATTACGACAACATGACACCCATTTTAAGAAGGTTTTAATTAATTATACATAGAGGAAGCGGCAAGCTTTGTTAGTTCCATTCGCTTAATATTCTGATCATTACTACTGGCGCTTCAATAGTTAAAATTTATTAGTATTCTTCATTTGTTAACACTCAGATATGTTTACGTTCGTATGTACTTGTGGCTTATTATAATCTCTTTCATTCAACTTCAGTTTTTTAAAGTAAAACTACTACAACAGGGAGGCTAGACAAAGTAACATTCGATAAACGAAGTCGCTAATCGAAAAGTCAAAAATATATGGAATTGACAATAACTTTATATATGTCAAGTGCATGTCACGTATTTTTCCTATAAATTTTGACACATTTAGTCGATTCTACTAGCGATAGCCATCGTCTAATGTCATAATCGAATGTTATATTATCTAGACCCGTTGGGGATTTTGAAAAATTATCCTGAAAGCTTTCCTTCACTTAAAAACAAAAGTATAGGTAAGGGCTAAAAAACTCCCTTTTCGTGGGCTATTAGGAAAGTCGAGAAATAAAAATCTTTCGGCTTGAAATGAAGACGATTCTAAAATAAGGCAATGAATCAAAATCTAATTTAAGTAATACATAAATCCGACGGTAAACAGTGTTTATATAGAAAATTATATTTGGATACAAGAGTTCCAAATAAGTCTTCTATTTATCCAATACATTAAGGATCACTAAATCCACGTTATTACAATCCTTGGGAAACCTCTTGACATTGTGAACACTTACAAAATACAACAAAAAAAAACACAAACGTTCTTTCAATACAAAAATGCACCTGAGAATGAAGGCGGGACTACTTGACTAATACCTCGATTAGTATAATTCATTGAATTATGTTTAAAAGTATACGTTCGTAATCCATTGCTGGATTTTTACTAAGATCTCTTGGATCTTTCGATTACAGGTAGCAATGTAAACGTTTTAATACGAAAGAAATCACGACACGAAGAAGGAAGTCTCAGGTAGTGGTTAATAATTCGTTTAGTAGAGGTTGCGCCCACAATTTTTTTCTAGCATCGGCCACACAGGTGCACTCGTCGCCTAATTTCTTATTCCCGATACGATACCGGTGCTGTGGGACAAAGATTTGTTTTAATGGCTCTTTGTACTCATGAATAGATTTAAGATAGATAAACAAAATATAAATTGTAGGTAGAATCGTAGGCACCACTTTTGAAAGAAGTAATATATTTAATATTATGAAATTGAAATTACTCACAATTTTTTTGATAATAATAATAACCTTATCTTTGTCCTTTTATTTCATATGCAATGATATATTTATAAAAAACGAGACGAGAACGCTACCTCGGGCTGACTGAAATATGCAAGACCTTTTGTTGCAAAGGATCTTGTTAGTCAATTCTTAACCATAGCAACTTCAAGTATAAGTTCTTATAAATCTTAAATGTGGGCTATCTTACATTAAGTTTTTTTTTTTATTAATATACATAGATATCCAAATTTTTTATTAATATTTAAGACGTGTTGATCACGACAAAAGCTAATCACAACACGTAAGCAACGGGAAGTAGTCATAGCTGAGGTTTAGTTGAATGGTTTCGTATTCATGTTACCGAACGACTGTAAATATCGACAGTTTGTAGTTAAATAACAGACAGCTTCTTATAAACCAAACTCGATTGTTTTGTAATTGACTTGTAATTTAAAAGCAATGTGTAAACTTTCTGAGTCAAATTATAAACTCATATTTATATTAATTCTGAATTTGAAATCATTAAATTCGTTAAGTTTCTTCTTATGATTCGTTATTTATCAAAGTAAAAAGGATTATCTTGTTTGATATTATGTAACATCATATTATTCCTATACAATTATGTTTTAATGACATGAATCGTCAGATTATAAACTGACGATGTTCACAATTTGACGTTGACAGTTATAAAATAAGGCGCCATTTTGAATTCGTGTCGCCACCACAGCTTATGCATTCGTATTGTCACTGGGAGCTGGGAGGTCCACATCCGGCGCCGGACATTTGCATCGAACGAGACTCGAATCGATTATTTCATTCAAACTATGCCAGTATTTTATTACAATAAATTCCATTTTACCGTCAATGCAATTTATACAGCCTATCTTTATAGCTTTTACTTGTTAGAATACTAAATGAATTTGAAGATAAGAGAAAAGATATATCTCGAAAGGAAACATTTTATGTCAATTCCAAATAACAAAATTATAGTTCTAATTGATTCAAGCAGCCTTTCAACCCAAGATGGCAGCACCAGCTCCTATGTTCGTTATCAAAATTATACTACAAGTCAAGTACAAATACACGACCAAGAGACCGACAGTCAAAGGTAGGTAACCTTTGAAAACAAAGAATTGTCACAAAAGGTTGGATCCTTGTCATGTTTCTCGTATGGACATGCATATTCTTTACCAAAATAAAATTATCTGCTCATCATATGATCTCTATTAAAGATATTTACATTCTAAACGCATACAACTATTTTAAATGATCTTTAAAATGTATATCACGAACTATCGAATCGATTTTAATCCAATTAAATGCATAGTTATCAGTGAAATAAAAACTGTGCATTAATTTCTTTAAAAACAGTACCATATTTTCTACACATGAATTATCATAATACGATTAAAAATCTGATAAGAGAGAGAAAGAAAGAAAAGGTAAAATGAAAAAGTAAAGTGGAGAAAGAAAGGTGTTGCGGACCTCACTCATCTGACATGTTTCTATTGATATGTTGATATTTAGTCATACTAAATCTAGACGTAATTCTTCAGTAAAACATTATTGCCAGCAAAAATAGAAACTTTCCTAATGCCATTGCAAGACCTCTAAGTGCAAAATCAACGACAGGTGGCCCCGCACGTGCCGCCTTGAATAAAACGCAATGAATGTCAAACGACGCCACTACCACTGACATGTACCAAACATCCACAGCTCCTAGACCTTGCAAAAACATTATTATTTCAATAGACATAAAATTCATTTTAATATTAATGTATACATCTCTTAAAACCTTGTTTATTGGAAGTAACACGGAGATACTTTCTGATTCCATATCATTAAGATATTTATTGCAAATGTGAGTTGTATCGTTTAATTTTAGCGACTTTTACCAGGGTCATAAAATTTAGTTTCGCGCGATTCCGCGCACCCCGGGACCGAGGGTTAATTCGCCACCCTCTATGACTGTCTGACTTTTCATTATCGAGATGTTTTATTAAAGAAGGGATGGGGACTGAATTGGAGGGTGGAAATAGGGCTTCCGGTTTTGGTCGTTTTTTTCATAAAAATCATAAAAAATAAAAAAAATAAAAATTAAAAATTAAGCATATATTTTTGTATTCTAAAAAGTAATATATAATTACGTTAAATTCTAAGTTATATTTATTTAAAGGTAACTTATTATTGGAACATAAAGGACACATTGTTAATTGTATCAACACGCTAAGTAGATTATTTGTTTGAAATAGTAAAAATGTATAAATAAGCGTATAGTGGCAACCCTATATTATATTGAGTTCCCCGCCCGCGCGCCCCCTGTGGGTGGAATGTTTACACTGGGATTTAGGGTTGGCCATATTGCATTCCTATAGACACAAAACATAGTTGCACTTACTTGTAATTAATCTTCCTCATGTCTCCAATATATTTTCATATATTTAACTACTAGCTTTTAGCCGCGACTCCGTCCGCGCGGAATAAAAAAAAACTGGGTAAAAATTATCCTATGTCCTATTCCTGGTTCTAAGCTACATACCCACCAATTTTCAGTCAAATCGATTCAGCCGATCTTAAGTTATAAATGGTGTAACTAACATGACTTTCTTTTATATATATAGATGTAATCGATTACGTACTCACGACATTTAATTTTAAGGATTGGACATCTATCTATCTATATAAAGTAATAAGAAAGATAAATATTCTTAACCTGTAAATGTATTTTGTGGTACTTTTTTATCAACACCTGTAAACCTACATAATATAAATAAACTAGGTATACAAAGGTAATAAGCCAAACCAACTGCAATTCATTTATTAATATAATTTCAGAAAAAAATAAAATTTAAATTTAATCCATAAACCCTGTAATCTGACTGTAAGTACCTATGTATATATTCAAGAAAGTGCCCCACCGTCAGATAATTAATAAAACATAATATAACCTTTAAATACATAACATCATTCTATATGCAATGACACGTGTTGTAACCTAAATATTATTCTCAGTCAAGGCAAATATTATACGTATAATAATCGTATTAATATAACGCCCACACACAAAAACTGTTTCGTGTATAAACCTTATTATATTATCTATGGAATAATAGACTAACCTTAATTTAAAAAAACAACTGAGAGGCTTTAATAGATGAAATAACTCCATCTGTTGGCTGTTTTTTAAAACAAAGATTACATTTTTTTAATGTTAACTAAATAAACTGTAATTATATGTAACATTTTCTTATTTTTGAATATATAATATTACACCAACTTTAAAAAAAACTCACGTCCTCTATAATATGCGTTTTGTGCATCTCACTGGTCGAAATCGGTTTAGTAGTTTATTCTCTAGGCCGTCACAGTGGAATTAAATTTACATACATACAAACGGGCATAGATAGTAAAAACAAAGTTACATACGAACCACACATCTTAGTCAGTCAGGTAATAATAAAAAAATTGACTTTACCCCAGTTTACAAACATTTCCCAACACAATGCTATATAATTGATATATAAATCGCATTGACGACGATCAATTCAATAAACATGGTCGCGACGTAAATTGTTATGCTTGTAGTTACCTCGAAACTCTGTTTGACAAAACACAAGAGACAATGACACGCGCCGGAACCAAACATTCGTGAGTCAGTCAACATTTAATGATGTATACAGAATTGTTCACTATCATACTTCATACTAATAGCGTCGGTGGCTCAGGGGTTAAGCACTTGACTTGCAATCTGCAGGTCCAAGGTTCAAATCCCGCCATGTAACAATGTGTTTTTCGATTTTCGATTTACATATGTATATTTATCCGACGTTCTTACGGTGAAGGAAAACATCGTGATGCAACCTGCACATATCGAAGAAGAAATTCAATGATATGTGTGAAGTCAACCAACCCGCACTTGGCCAGCGTGGTTGACTATGGCCTAGTCACCCGTAACTTGGGGTAGGCTCCGAGACCCTCAGTGGGGACGTATAGTGAGCTGATGATGATGATATTTAATACTAAAATTATAAATGCGAACGTTTAAATGGACGGTTGTTTGAAGGTATGTATCTACAAAACGGCTCAACAGATCTTGATTAAATTTGTCATAGAGTCATAAAGGTAGAACATAGTTTGGAAGAACACATAGGATACTTTTTAATTTATTTAATTCCACCCGGACAGACTTGCGGAAAACAGCTAGTATAATTATAATAATAGTTGTATATAAGAAAAATCAATAAAATCAACTGACTGCAATACTATGACACTCCGGGGAAAATTACAAATCGAAAAACACCTCACTCTACGACATCAGTTAAGCCGTTTAGACATCAGGAGTTGATAATGTAATTGATATACACACATACACGCGAAAAACATAAAAATATATCCTAAATACAACTGATCACATAATACAACTTCAAGCTACGTAATACAAGAGCAATGGTTATGTAAAATTACTTAAAGATTTAATGAAAAGGCATAAATAGAACTGAATTATTTACTCATTAAAAATCCCTCGTTTTAATATTTTTTATGCTGAATATTAACATTAACCTTTATTTCAATTTAATATTAACCTACATGACAAATGAAAGTAATTTATCTTTGTTCTACCTATTTGTGTCACTTGGTACAATTTTAATTTTATAATTAACGATCTATTAGCTATTTAGTACTTCCTGCATTTAATTATCACTAATATAAGATTTTCACTAGATATTTTTTAATGACAGTGTTCTAATTTCAAATGACAAGGTCATAGCGTATCACATTTGAGACCAACCTATCCACTCTAATAAAAAGTAAAGACCGCATAAATTATAAACCGTACAAAAGTAAAGTTAAAACGACATTGAAATATTATAAACACATAAGTAAACATATACGACATCGTAGAACAGTTTACGGTAAACTGGCATACAAGGTAACTGTTGGACAATAATAAAATACGCATTGAATTTCTTGTTGACGGATGATCCAATAAAGAACGCGGCGTCTCAAAGTGAAATGGGTCCGAATACTCAGGTGTGCCCTCGCGTCCCCCGCGCCTCATCACCCCGCCCCGTCGGCCCGCTACAGTACAGATACATTGTGAAGCCGCGCCGACACAAAATAGAATTAAAAGTCCGACCACAATGGACCAAAGACCTCTTTCAAAATACACCCAATACTTATTTGGAACTGTTAAATTCCGTCAAGATAAAATCCTCAGGTGTTCTCGTATTAAACATTTATGAGAAACGTTACGTAAATTGAATCAATTTTTTAGTTCTTAATATATTTTGTAAAGTTTAAATCTTACTAATATTAAAAATGCAAATGTTTCAATGTATGTTTGTTTGAAGGTATCTCCGGAACGGCTCAACGGATCTTGATGAAATTTGGGAAAGATGTAAATTCTACATCTTTGCCAAATTTAAATTGTAGAAGATAGTATGCAAGAACACATAACGCTACCTTTAACGTTTTTTTTATTATTTGAAGACGGAGTCGCGTGCAAAAGCTAGTATAATTTTTTTTTTCAACAAATACCCACTTTTATAAGTATTTTGTCAATGGAAGACAACAGAGATAAGATTAATGAAAGTTGAAGAAAGAAATTAAAAGTTGATTGTAGTCGTAACATATTTAAAATTTACTAGAATGATAATATGATTAAACTTTACTTATTTTGTATACAAAAATAATAAATCTTTTCTTGTGGTCCATTTATCAATATAATGGCGATGACTATGAGCCCACTCGTTTGTATTTTACATTAACGAAGGTGATAAATCAATGTTAATCATAACTTAAATTTATCTAACTTTAAGACCTAATTTAGCTTCTTAAGTCTTTCCTATTACCAAAGATGAAATCAGCATTTTTCTCTTTTCATCTCTACACCAGGGTACTAAAAAACAATGGTATATTGTCAAACTTACAATTATCTTACATTAATCTTGATATTCTACGCACATAGCGCCACCTGTTAACGAAGTAATTAAATTTTTGAACGTGTGTAAAACTTTTGAGTAATAGATGTCGCGATTGAAAAAAGAACACCATCTAGTGTCTAGTAGTAAACCATTCCACTTGGTACAAGATGGTGTTCTTTCGTAATTTTTCTAACAAAATTACAATGGCAACCCTAAGGTTATAAAAGCAGCCGCCATATTAAATTCCAGCCCATTTTGATTGGTCCATTCTGTTGGCGCCTGGCAGTTGCTGCGTTCATTCGTTAATTCAAGAATGGAGCCTATTCTTTGCGCAGCGTCGGTCACCGGTGCGGCAGCCATTTTGCCGTGGCTTGCTTATGAAATTTTAAGGAGTGAGATACATCCCGCAAAA
Organism: Papilio machaon; assembly: GCF_912999745.1. Classification (NCBI taxonomy): domain Eukaryota; kingdom Metazoa; phylum Arthropoda; class Insecta; order Lepidoptera; family Papilionidae; genus Papilio; species Papilio machaon. Next base: position 3,235,621 of record NC_059997.1, read on the forward strand.
TTGCTGCAATCTCGTACGTTTATAACTTAGGTAAGTGTCTATTTTACTCATCATCTATAATGCTTTATGTATTTTAGAATATTTGCACTAGGTATCTCCATGATGGATTCTTTCATCTGTCGTGGTCGTTTTTACAGTGCTATAATAATTTGATGCTCAACCCATTCGAAAGCACAAGGATCTCTCTGCTTTCGTCAGTTACGAGCCTTACATTTGCAAAAACAATGTGAAATTTCTGAATAGATTTTTGTTCGGCAATACATTATTTTTCGTTTTCTCTAGGCTTGAAGTACATCCTTTGAAAATGTACCTATACAATTTGACTCTCCAAGGCTCTACAGCCATTACGCATGCTGTGCATGGTAATTTTTCTGGTACCAAACAACAAGAAATAGTAATATCACGTGGGAAAACTATAGAACTGCTTCGACCGGATCCTAACACAGGAAAAGTGCATACATTGTTGAAAGTGGAAATATTTGGTATAATACGATCTATGATGTCATTTCGGCTCACCGGAGGAACTAAAGGTGAGTGACCTTTTTGTAGCACGTGTTTGATAACCTATGTGACCATGTGGTATTTTGTGCGTTACTGCATTGTCTTGCTTCATACGCTTGTTGTATGCAGGCGTGTGGTATAACTAGATGCACAGATTATATCCAACGCGTCGCTCTTGACGATTTATTCTAATTGTTGGGATGTATGTAGTGATGGTACAAATTTTATTTTAAACTATTAATCGCAATTTACGGCAATAAAACAATATTAAAGTTATTTTAATTGTTTGCAGATTATATCGTGATTGGTTCAGATTCTGGAAGAATAGTTATTCTTGAATATATAGCAAATAAGAACATTCTAGAGAAGGTACATCAAGAAACATTTGGCAAGTCTGGTTGCAGACGAATTGTTCCAGGTCAATATTTGGCTATTGATCCTAAAGGCAGAGCAGTGATGATTGGTAAGTTATAAACCTAGGATAGATATCTTAAACTTACACATTCCATGGAATTATGATTTTTTCATATGAAATTCCAAGTGAGCTGGCTGCCCTGAATGTGTATATTACATATTTTTCAAGTTATTGTTTAAATGTAAAATTTTTATTATTTCTTAGGTGCAATTGAAAAGCAAAAGTTGGTGTATATTCTAAACAGAGACGCAGAAGCTAGATTGACAATTTCATCACCGCTAGAGGCCCACAAATCTAACACATTGGTCTACCACATGGTTGGTGTTGATGTTGGTTTTGAAAACCCAATGTTTGCATGTTTGGAGATTGATTATGAAGAGGCTGATTCTGATCCTAGTGGTATGTTTTATTTGGTTTTACTTTAACATTTTCTGCATACACTATCCAATGTCTTTAGAAATCTTCTATATTTGTTTATTCATTAATTCCCTTCAATTAATTTTTATTTGTAGAGTATTAATAATATTAATTATTAATCTTAAATCTAACAAACTAATTTAAATTGTTCTATTTTATTTTAATGATTATTTTGAGGTCCGTGTTTCCGAATACCCATGACGTCAAATCCTCACTCATATGAACACAATATAAATATTGCCTTAAACTTAACAATGAAAAATATGTTCCTTTAAAAATATCTCTCTTTATAGGTGAAGCTGCTCAAAAGACTCAACAGACATTAACATTTTACGAGTTGGATTTGGGTTTGAACCATGTAGTAAGAAAATATTCGGAACCTTTAGAAGAGCATGCAAACTTTCTCATAACAGTGCCCGGTGGTAATGATGGACCTTCCGGAGTACTTATATGTTCAGAAAACTATCTCACATATAAAAACTTAGGTGATCAACATGACATCCGTTGTCCTATTCCGAGGAGACGGAATGATTTAGATGATCCTGAAAGAGGAATGATATTTGTATGTTCTGCAACACACAAAACCAAGTCCATGTTTTTCTTTTTGGCACAAACGGAACAGGGAGACATATTTAAAATTACAATAGAAACTGATGAAGACATGGTAACTGAAATAAAACTCAAATACTTTGATACTGTACCAGTTGCAGCATCCATGTGTGTATTGAAAACTGGATTTCTATTTGTTGCCTGTGAATTTGGGAACCAGTGAGTATGACCTAAATTATTTTGTAATTTAACAGCATATTGACATGTCAGGATAGGACTTTCCTATTCTGACTTATTATAATAATATGCCATATTAAATTATCTCTGAACCAAGGTCCTACCTTACATATGAGGTTTGTGCACACTGATTTGAGATATACACCAATAATCTCTCACTTAATTTTATTATTTACTAGCTTTTACCCGCGACTCCGTCCGCGCGGAATAAAAAAAGAAAACGGGGTTAAAATTATCCTATACCTGATTCCTGGTTCTAAGCTACCTGCCCACCAATTTTCAGTCAAATCGATTCAGCCGTTCTTGAGTTATAAATAATGTAACTAACACGATTTTCTTTTATATATATAGATATAATGCAAATATTTGAATTGAATGTTTTATTTCATAGCTACCTGTACCAAATTGCACATTTGGGAGATGAAGATGATGAACCAGAATTCAGCTCTGCGATGCCTTTAGAAGAAGGAGATACATTCTTCTTTGCTCCAAGACCTCTAAGGAATTTAGTTTTAGTTGACGAATTGGACTCGCTATCACCTATTTTAGGTAAAATTTGTTGAAATAATCTCCATTTAATTTAAATATAAATTAAATGTTATAAAGAATGCAATTTTTTTGTATGTAATTTCTCAAATGTAGTATTTATTTCTAGCATGTCGCGTAGCTGATTTGACTGGTGAAGATACACCTCAAGTATACTTGGCTTGTGGGCGAGGTCCTCGATCTTCTTTGAGAGCTTTAAGACATGGTTTGGAAGTTGCGGAAATGGCTGTCTCTGAACTGCCAGGTTCTCCCAATGCTGTATGGACTGTCAGACGACACAAAGATGGTAAGTACTTAAATAATTTATAATTTTACGTTCTATTGTATTGTTATTATAAATATGTATTACAGTTGGCTATAGCAAAACCACACATTTTTCTCATATACACTATCGGATGAAGTTAAAATTTCTTAACAAAAACCGTAGTTTCCGGAATGATGGCCATAAATGCAAACTTAAAAAAGGGAAAAGTAGTTAAACAAAGGAGCTTAATGATTAAAAAAATTTGGTCCGTGTTACTGAAATGCCGTGACGTTACCAATAACCACATATGAATGCTCCTCTTTATCAACAATTACTAATAAAACCCTGGTTGTTTGGCAGACATAAACACCAGTGGTTTTTATTTTCAGAATCTACTATCCGGCGATGAACAAATTGAGATGGTCCCATCAATCACAAAGGTAGGCATCAGAAACTCCATTATTCATCACTGGAGGCTGCAACGGCGAGAAGAGTCAACATTCACTGACAAATGATCAAATTTCGCGCTATATTTTAGCATTATTTTGTTTCTTTGGTTGCAGAGGAATATGACTCTTACATCATTGTGTCGTTCGTAAACGCTACTCTTGTGCTGTCGATTGGAGAAACTGTTGAAGAAGTGACGGACTCTGGTTTCTTGGGAACTACACCGACCCTGAGCTGTCACGCGCTGGGAAGTGACGCCCTCGTGCAAGTATACCCTGACGGTATACGACATATAAGAGCCGACAAGCGTGTCAATGAATGGAAAGCCCCGGGCAAGAAATCTATCGTCAAATGTGCTGTAAATCAAAGACAAGTTGTGATTGCCCTCACTGGTGGAGAACTTGTGTACTTTGAGATGGATCCTGTAAGTAAAATGCTTCAGACTAGCTATATTAAATATTGTGACTGACTAATTGTGAACTGTCAATTTATAATGCGACTAAGCACAAGTTTATAACATGGTAAAATGAAATTCCAAAAGTATTTAAAAAAATAATCTAACAGCAGAATAACTACTTCAACTCTACTTCTAAATAGTCCTCGCAATAATATAAACTCGAAACAGCTCGTAAATAAACTAAATGTCAGACGTTCTGCGATGACTAATGTAAAGAGACTACGAGCACATGCTTCCTTATAAAACCTTTTGTGAAACTACCCCACAGTACTTCCGTCCATAATACGTTATTATTTCAAAAGTAGCATGGACGCCACTGTCCTACCTTCTTTTAAGTGAATTAATTATGTATAGCTTATAATTTACCGACGTGTTTGCATGGACTTGCCTTCGGGTATGTCCATGTGAGAGTGGTGCGTAGCTGTCTATACAGTGATGTGCCCACAACGTCGCAGATCATGTCGGTCTCCCGCTCGCGGTAGAGACTGGCACTCGGCATATTCCATAGCCTAATTGGAGTCACTCCGACTGTGAAGGTGGCAAAACCATGCCGTGGACACATAATTAATTAAATTAAAATAAAAAGTCAGAGATTTACAGTTTACAAACGGTATTTTATTAGTTCAATGAATTTTCTACTAACTTCAATTTAAAACCTAACTCATATTTCCTTGTTGTTTCGCAGACTGGGCAGTTAAATGAATATACAGAAAGAAAAAAATTATCATCAGATGTATCATGTATGGCGCTTGGATCTGTAGCAACTGGAGAACAGCGGGCCTGGTTTTTAGCTGTTGGATTAAATGATAACACTGTTAGGATCATTTCTTTAGACCCATCGGTAAGTTAAACTTTATAATTTTAACTGTTTTACTACAATTTTTTTAAGTGATGACACCAGGACACCACTGAGTATTGTTGATTACAAAAACCCAAAAATGCGTTATTCTCTATACTGCTGATTGAATTTCTTACTATAAATAAAGTCAGACTATTTGGTTAAATACTAAGTTGTATATATTGATTGCAGGATTGTTTAGCACCTCGCTCTATGCAAGCTCTGCCGGCTGGTGCAGAATCCCTTTGCATTGTTGAGCAGCCATTCGAATCTGGTGCTAAATCTGCTCTGCATCTTAATATAGGATTAAGCAATGGCGTACTTTTGAGAACTACCTTAGACTCTGTTAGTGGCGACCTAGCTGACACCAGGACTAGGTAATTTAAATCACTTTGATTTAATATATTTAATTAAATAATTATCACCAATGATGTCAACCTTATTCGCTCCGTGTTTCATCTGAAAAACATTGACGATTAATTAACCAGATCTGAGGTTACTTCCAGGAAAAAGTTTCAATTTTCAACCAAGGACAATATTACAAGTGTTTATCCCATTTCAGATATTTAGGTTCAAGACCGGTGAAGCTATTCAAAGTGAGAGTGCACGGTGCGGAGGCAGTTTTAGCTGTGTCTTCTAGGACTTGGTTAGGATACCATTATCAAAATCGTTTCCATTTAACACCTCTATCATATGAATGCTTGGAATATGCAGCCGGATTTAGTTCAGGTAATTATATTGAATAACTTTGTTATAAGTTATTCTTATAACCGACGTGTTTGCATGGGTGTGCCTTCGGGTATGTCCATGTGAGAGTGGTGCGTAGCTGTCAATGCAGTGATGTGCCCACAACGTCGCAGATGATGTCGGTCTCCCGCTTGCGGTAGAGACTGGCACTCGGCATATTCCATAGCCTAACTGGAGTCACTCCGACTGTGAAGGTGGCAAAACCATGCCGTGGACAAGCTCTTAAAAAAAATAGGCAAACTTTGTTCACTTTGTATTGTATAAATTAAATGATTTCTAATCAGTTTTAGAAAATCGTTATTAATAATGCCAATTACGTGTGATTTTTTCATTTAAAACGATATTTAACATAAAGCGTTTTCTTCACAGAACAATGCGCGGAAGGTATTGTCGCCATTTCATCAAATACATTAAGAATTCTTGCTTTGGAAAAGTTGGGTGCCGTATTCAACCAGACTTACTTGCCATTAGATTATACACCTCGGAAGTTTGTTGTTAACTCTGACAGCAATCACATTATTGTATTGGAGACTGATCATAATGCTTACACTGAAGAAATGAAAAAGCAAAGAAGGTAAATCAAAATCAAAATATTTAAATAATATACAAAAAATAATCGAACAAGTTTTGAACTTCTAATGATGACAACTTTACACACAAAACCTGAATTTCAATGTTGATACTCCTGCAGTACTGATTACATTTTTATATATACATTGCTCAAGATATACTCTTGTATTTTTCTAAATGTAGTAAATTATTTCAGAGTTCAAATGGCACAGGAGATGAGAGAAGCAGCAGCGGGTGGAGGTCCGGAGGAACAACAGTTAGCTAACGAAATGGCAGACGCTTTTCTTTCTGATATACTACCAGAAAATGTATTCTCATCACCAAAAGCCGGTGCAGGTGGGTTCAATATCTAACAGACTGCAGCCACATTCTCTGGGCAAGAGTGGATTATGTCAACAAACATGCTCGCTCTAATCGATTGTGGCGATAACATATCCTGGCGTTAATCCCAGATGACTTGTGTAAGTCATTTGATTCAAGCATAGGATACAAATATTCAATAAAAATACTACATAATGTTTTCAGTACTTTTATCCACACTGTTTATAAAGAGGTCCTAATGATCTTTTGAAAATAATTGATAAAAACTTCATCGACCAGATCAAGCTTATTTTTTTTTATGTTAGTACAGTAAAATGCTCTTATAGTGTAGGCTATACAGCTTCTCAATATCATATCTAGAAATAGAGATTTATTTAGTTAAGAATCCGAAGAAGCAATCCGAAATTGAGAGGCTGCATACAGATGTGTGGAAGACAATGTGAATATTGATGTTTAGTTATGCTTTGATATATTCTTGGACTGTTTATCTACATTTTTTTCTTATTAGTCATTGTTATGTGTTTTAGATGCTATTCAGTTTATAAATAAAATAAAAAAAGCTTTAAAAAGTGGATTTAATATCAAGTTGTTTTATAACAGGTATGTGGGCGTCTCAGATCCGTGTAATAGACATGGGAGTGAGCGGAGGTCAGCCGGGCACAGTGTACAAGTTGCCACTAGAACAGAACGAGGCGGCAGTGTCTATGTGCATCGTGCACTGGACGGCGCAGGCGCATCTCGGTGTACCGCATCTGGTCGTCGGCGTCGCCAAGGATATGATACTCTCCCCCAGATCTTGTACAGAGGGCAGCTTGCATGTCTACAAGGTGAGTTGTACTTTTGAAATGTATTACAATTATTTTTTTTTTTGTTCGAATATAAACGTAGTTTGTATTCAAACATACCACATATATACCACGGTGAGTGCTCAGAAGAATTATTTGGAACAATTCCCGCCGCCGAGTTTCGTCATCGAACGACCCGACAGACCACCAGGTACCATCCATACCATCTGGATAACCGGCATTCTACAACAGTGCGGTTCTCGTGATTTTTTTGCCGCGGTGTGGAATTCTATCCTCGGCGGTATTTCCAAACGGCTACGACTTAGGGTCCTTCAAGAAGCAAGTATATCACCTTCTCAAAGGCCGGCAACGCATCTGCGATTTCTCTGGTATTGCAGATGTCCATGGGCGTCGATGAACACCTTGGTGTTCTCTCCGCTTATTTGCCTCCATCTCTTATAAAAAAAAAAAAAAAAAATTTTTGGTTCTAGATATTCTCCAATTCTGGCAAACTGGAGCTGGTTCATAAAACACCTATTGATGACTATCCTGGAGCGTTGGCCGCATTCAATGGTAAACTGATGGCGGGTGTGGGCCGCATGTTGAGGATGTACGACATCGGCCGCAGGAAACTGTTGCGTAAATGTGAAAATCGACACATTCCAAATCTGATTGCCGATATTAAAACTATAGGCCAGAGAATTTTTGTCTCTGATGTACAGGAATCTGTATTCTGTGTTAAATATAAGAAGAGAGAGAATCAATTGATTATTTTCGCCGATGACACAAATCCAAGATGGATAACAAACACTTGTGTACTAGATTATGACACAGTTGCCATGTCTGACAAGTTTGGCAATGTGTGTGTCATGAGACTACCGCATTCAGTGAGCGATGATGTAGATGAAGACCCCACCGGAAACAAGGCTTTGTGGGATAGAGGTAAATAATATCAGCAATATCTACATAGCATTCTCAATTTATCTACAAATTGGTCTAAGATTATCAATAGTTAATTTTTTACTATTTTTTTTTTATTATATATATGTACATTCTAAATACAATGATGATACTATAAATTAACACATGCTAGACTAATGAAAATTAATGATTATCTTTAAATCCTGAACATATTGTACATTAGCCAAACACACACACACACAGTGTAACAAAACAATTTTATGTAAAACTTATTATATTTTTAGGTTTATTAAATGGAGCATCACAAAAGGGAGAAATAGTTGTGAATTTCCATGTGGGAGAGACTGTGACGTCACTGCAAAGAGCTACATTGATACCGGGAGGTTCTGAGGCGTTGCTGTATGCCACCATCAGCGGGGCGCTCGGAGTGCTGCTGCCCTTCACCTCCAGGGAGGACCACGACTTCTTCCAGCACCTGGAGATGCACATGCGCAGTGAAAACTCACCATTATGTGGCCGCGATCATCTGTCATTTAGAAGTTACTATTATCCAGTGAAGGTAAACTCAAAAACACTTTCAAACATTCATAATTATAACAAAATGTGAAAATATAGTTTCAAGGTTTTCAGCTCTGGTTAATAACTAGGTTGAGTTTCAATTAGGTATCCACAGTATGTCAACAGGTGTGTGTGTCAGCAGGCACTTGTGTTACACTGTTGGTAGAGCAGGTGTGGGGGGTGCGGAGAGCTGGATCGCCGTACTGGCGACCGCACAACGCGCCCCCCACACTCACTTCCTGAGAGTCGGACATGTGGCCACATCCGTCTGTCTGTAGTATATGGAATGTACATTTATATCATCACAAAGTATTATTTAATATCGCCGAAATGCAACTATACAGTTGAAGAAGTTAATTTCCTACCCTGTTTAATGAAATTACATAATGAAAGTAGGTCGTAAACTTGTAACTTTGAAACTAATTTAATTCTTTTACAGTACATGTACAAGAGAAAAATTGATTTATTTATGTTATTTATTCACTAAACTATTTTATCAATGTATTTAGTGTGTTGTGTGAACATGTGCGTTTGAATCAACCTTGAGATTAAGTAAATGTGTATTGTTACAGAACGTAATTGATGGTGATCTGTGTGAACAGTTCAACTCTCTGGAGCCGGCCAAGCAAAAGGCGATAGCGGGCGACCTCGAGCGCACGCCCGCTGAGGTCTCCAAAAAACTTGAAGACATTAGAACCAGATACGCATTCTAAATTGATTCTCTCTTGATAGTATTAAGTAATAAATAAGTATTTAGCTCTTAACCTTTGTCTTATTTAAAAAAAAAACCTATATAAAAATAATTGGCTCTAACCTTCACATTATTTAGGAAAATTCTACAGAAGGTTATATATAAAGAAATACATCTGCCAAAACGGACTTATTGTTTTTCCTCCCTAATGATGTGCTACATAAATGTTAAAGCATTACTAATTGGCAGCCATCGCACTATTATTTATTCATCAAGAATGTGAAAAATGTCAGATGTTTGTGTCCCTCTGTTGAAAATCATACAAAAGAACAAGCGTTTACGGATTTACTATAAATCTTTCCCAGCTAAAGCCCTAGCCCCGATTGGTATAGGTCATTTGCCCTAATATTCTTTGAATAATTGATTTTTTGGTCGTGTACAAAAATAGCTAAATGACGCATATGTATAAAACACGAGATGGTGACGTGGCACGGGCAGGCTGGTAGGGTCGTTGTTTTCACTGACCCACTTCGCAACATAGGTATGTGGCTACACCCCTAGCATAAGTCAACGACAAGACGGAAATGTCACGGCTTGTGTCGTTTTAACATAAATCACTACAAATACATATGGAAACAAGCAAAGCACTGCAAATATAGTTACATGTCGTTATGTAAATACCTGGAAAAACAGCTAACTTATGTATTGCGTCAAAATTTGAGGTGGAAAAGTGGTCATATTTTGATGGTAAAAATTCTAGTACTTTCTTGAAACAATATAAATAAGCATTTTTAGGGGTGTATGCTATCTCAACAACAAACCATATTACAAATGCCTAAATGTAAAATTTATGGGGCTTATGGTAAACTTAAGAAAGCATTTGATTATAATTATTCAGTTTATGATTAGTTTTTAATTTATTCCTCCCAAGTAGAGTTGGCCATAAGCGAGCGGCTAGGTGTTTAAATGAAGCCAAAATATTAAGATTTACATAACCTTGTGCGCCGACCAGCGTAACGTGGGTGGGATAAGGTCAGGGAGATGATGAGGGGCTAGGAAAAGCGGTACTAATTTTGGAAATCCTCTAGATGTTTTATGAACTTAAAAAAAAAGCGGCTTAATTTTTATATTCGACTACTATTTAGTGGTACTTTTACCAAGATATTAGCGTATTGATTAAATATTTATTACACAATTTAATATCGCTTATTGTTTTGTTTTTATTGGTTCAATAAACCAAATAATCTCTCTAATAATCTCTTGAATAATAATAACTCTAATCTATGTACGTAATTAGCAACTCGTGACTAATACGAGTATGTAGTATAAATACCAACCCTAAGCAGTGGGATAAAAGTTACCTTTTATTCAAATTAAACCGCCTTACAGAAATGTGAAAGTGTACTAAATACTTAAATAGGATGATTTGCTCAAAAATAAAGTACGCTCTAATAACGTCATAATGAAAAAAACATATTCCTAATTTTACAAACGCTCATGTAAATTTCATTGTATATTGTATATTAACTTGATCCATAATGTACGCGTCGCGCAGAACACTTTCATTGTTCTCATTCTTATTCGTCAAGTGTCTCGACTTCTGGCACATGCGAGGATTGTTCAACTTTCAACTGAATTACGCACTCTCGCAGGCGAGCACGCGATACTAAGTGGAAAGAAAGAATTTTAGTATTAAATCACCCCAAATTTTATAGCCATATATCACCCAGAAGGTGGCCTAGAATTCAAATAAGAGAAAACCTCATTTCGTTGCGAGCACGTGAAACAAACGTTACCATAACTACAATATCGACCGCCGGCTTTTCCGAGGCTTTCCTCTGAAGCGTTCACGTTTGCGTGGCACGCGCTGAAATAAGGACTAAGCGTCTAGACGTCGAGACAGTCGTACTTTACCGTTCACCGCGATCGGTGTTATCGTAGTGCACGTAATAATGTGGGAGCGGTCGATGTAAGCGACGCGCAGTTATTCGAAAAAAAAGAGTAAAATACATTGTTATCCGTGGGATTTTGTATCGGATCTGCGACGCGCGGCAGCCGGCCGAGGCAGACAATGAGTGCACGCGCGAAGCGAAGCGAGACGCGCGGCGACCGGCGATGCGCGGGCGGTCGCTTGTGAAGAGCAATCCAGTGTACTCATTAGCCGGTGCACCGCGAGCGCAGCGCGTCACAGTGCGAGTGTGCGATACCAACGCGAGTGGCGAGTGCTGGCAGGCGGGTGATGCGGTGCTATGCTGTCGGTGAGCAAGCCGGCCTCTCTGGTGCAGCAGAAGAAGCAGCAGTGGGCGCGGGAGAGAGGTGAGTACCGCGCCCACTACGCTCCACTCACACAGCACTTGCAGTAGTTAGTCGTGGCTCAGTCGAGTGCGTACTCACGGCCGTGGTTCCGTGATAGATACCAGTAATTTGGCATCTGCACGTAACAGGCAATTAAATTTGATTCGAGATTTTATTTAATTATTGGTATGTACGTAACAATTTGAATATATACATAGTTTTATACCATTAGCCTTCGTGATTTGATTTAGTGTTATTGTTTTTTAAATTAATTTGCAATTTTTCCTTTTAGTCATATTTTATCAGCTTTTATCATAATGTGTTTATTGAGGAATAATTAATTTCGCTCATCTTACAAATTAATAAAAATACCTTGAAGTTAGAAAGGCGTTAAGCGATATCTCATCTGGCAAATATTTTTTCATATTACACGCAGAACGTGCCTACTCCATGTAAACATTTATGTCTCGTTTAGAATAAAATTCCACAAATACGTATTAACTGTTCACGTTTACATACTATACCCACTTTATATATTTTAACACGTTTCATGAATATTACAAAAATATATTGAACACTATCGAAGAAAAGAAGTAGTGGTAAGGTAGTTTGTAAAAACTGATGAACTTTTTCTTTTGCAAAATATTATTGAAACAAATATTAATATCAGGCATTATACATCAACGATAATGTGTATAAGTAACTTGCTTTTACGGACGACTTTGCCTTCGGAAAAATTGATGAATAACGGAGATAGGTATATCTATATATATATTTGTAATGGTATATAATATAAACACTTATTATCTATTTGTGAATGAATATAAATTGATATGAATAGAATGATTGTTTAGTGTTGTTGAACAATAAACAATTACGCATCAATCAAGATTTGAAGCATTTACCTACAATACTAATGCTTAGGCTTAGGTTATTACAATACAATGCTAGAGCCTGCTTTTATTTTTTAAACTTATTGTAATTGTAACCAACAAAATATCAATCCATTTTTTCATTATGCCATCGAAGAAGCACTAGCTTGATTATTGATTAAATGGCATCGACGTGTTAGGATTTTTTCAATTATGTTCATTTTTATAAATTAGAAATAAAGAAATTGAAATTTATCTTCAAAATATAGGTTGGTTTAATTGTATCTGTACGTGATAAGCGAAGTTTTGGTTATTGTTTTGATATTTTTCAGAAGTATACGACTGCCTACATCCAAAATGTCGCTTGTGAAATAAGTTGCTGAAATGTTAACCGTATAACAGATTAATTTGATACAGTATGAACAAGACCGTGACTAATTTGCAACATTTTTCTAAGTTACAAACACATAAATATAAAAAGGGAAATTTATAATTTAGTATCACTACTCTTATTGCATAAGCGACTAAAGCTTGCTGTTGCGTTAAAATAATAAAACAAATTATTCTGTGCTTGTTAGCTCTGTGCAGGCGCAAGAGAGCGTGGCGGGAAAATGCGATAGCCACAGACAAGTAACGGATGCAATACTATTTTTTTTTAATAATTACATTAGGAATTTGCAAGTAATCCACAACTTTTTTCTGAAATTTTCTTTTACGAAATGACAAAACAAAGAAACTTTTTACTAATTCCTTCATACTATACTAATATTATAAATGCGAATGTTTAGATGTATGTATGAATGGATATTTGTTTGAAGGTATCTCTGAAACGGCTCAACGGAACTTGATGAAATATGGCACAGATGTAGAACATAGTATGGAAGAACACATAGGCTACCTATTACGTTTTTCAATTCCGCGTGCACGGAGTCGCAGGCAACAGAAAGTTCTTTGATAATTTACGTCTTGATTTAAGTTTTGCCAATATTTCATATATTTTATACAACAGCTTTTGACTCAAACAATAGCAACAACAAATAAGACTACAAAATGGGAGTCCATCGAGACCGCGACGCTTTTACAAAATAGGAGTGGAAAGAATATGATGATTGGATGAGTTTGTATTTTGAAAAAAAAATTAATTCAGTATTGCTGGATTTCTTGCTTATAACGTATGAACTGCCCATATAGTTTTATGTATAACACTAATAAAGAAAGCATAATTATATAAACATAGTTACGTCTTAACCACAGATATAGACTTACTTTAACCAACAACACTGACTTAAGAGTACAGTAATTTAACCGGTTTGATTTAGTTTCCTTGTTGGGTGCACAAATTGACTGATTAATCATGGGTTTCTGAGACCAAACATCTCGTTTAACACAATCGCGTTTTAATCTCGCAGCGACTCGCGCGAAATTAAAACCTTCCAAGATATCTGACATCTACTATACGTTAGTTTAGTTTGTAATGGTTGCTGATGTTTAGAAAGTAAAGCACAGTAATCCGACTTAATATCCACATGATAATTACATAAACGACAATTTCAAATTAACATCAGTAACATAGGATTTCGTGAAAAAGAAACACATTCATTCATATTATTAATTAAATTATTAACATGCAGTGACTTGTGCGTTTTTTAAGAAAATTCAACTGTTATTTTTTTACATTTACATTTAATACTTGTAAAATAAGTTATCCCAGGGCCTAAAATTAATCTGATGTCGTGATATATTGTAAAATATTAAATAAAATTTCTTTAATTAAGACTTTTACATTAAGTAATTTGATCACAGTTAAGATGTAACAGCAACAAAAATTAATAAATAAATAAATGAGGGTAGATGTTGAAACACGGCCTTGCATCGGCATCGTTGCATCACATAGCGAAGCTGTGATCACAGTCATTGCAATTCTGTAAAATTGTCGTGAAAATAAAGGTGCGTGTAAAATCATTTTTAATAGTAGAAAGACAGCAATAGTAGAGTAGTAAAATTAATATATAAACGAAAAATCGCATCCTACAAAAGCTATTGTTGATTATTTTAACATACAGTTATTAAAAAGTTTGTTTCAAAAGTGAGTGTGTTGGCAAAAGACGTACATCATTTAACATTGACGGCATCGTAATTATTGCTACTGAAAGACAACTTTGTACAACACAAGTATATAATAATTTTATTATGAGTTATGCAAGAAATAGACAGAGGAAGGCTAATAAACCCGTAAAGTCTGGAAAACAGTCAAAGGCTGTTAAATCTTGTTTAACAATTCAGCCACGGCCAACAATTATAAACAAAGAACAAAACAAGGCCTTTATGCATCAGCAAAACTTTATTAGGGCAGTATTCTTGCAGCTTTGTAGTTGTTATTCAAGTATGTACTTTAATGATTTTTGAAAACATTATTTTTACCGAATTAAAATATTTTCTAATATGATTTACGAAATAACCAATCGATGTGCAAAGTTAGAATTTAAAGTTAGGAATGTAAATCATCAAGACCTATTTTAAATTTTATTTTTATATTTTCCGATACAACTGATTCTAAAAATAGGACAACTGGCTATTAAGTTGATTGAAAGAAAATATAATACTTTCTTAACCCCTTTAAACACGCATTTTAAATGTTAATCGTATAAGTTTAATTGTGTTTATCAATGGGGTTAAATAGTGCTCCATAAAAATACAATCACGGTTTTAACACAAATACTATGAACATAAATTGCTATGCATGATGACTTGCCGCTAACCTAGCACGCGTATCGATAAAACTTAAAAAACCCTTCGTTTATAATAAGGGGGATTTTTTGTTACGTTTGCGGTTTCTTTTAGAATAAGTCAGTCTTGAACCATCGACATGGAAGGTGCGCTCGACTGGTGATTTTATACTTAATTTTGAAACTTTAAAGTGATCATTTTTCAGTTTACAACTTTTTGTTTTTCAGAGGAAATGTCCCAGCTTTATCTACCGTGGGGTTCCGGGGAGCGATACACGAATCGCCTACAAGTACGGAACCAATTTGCGAGCTCTCTTGAGTTACACAAGCAGTCTTCTTACGAATACCAAGAGCCGGTGCAACGACAGAGAAGTCCCAGCCTGCCCCCTATACATCAAATAGACGCTGCCAAACAAATAAAAGAAGATCGGAGATATAAAGAGGTTTTAAATCGTAATATTTCGAGTGCAAAGAGGTTCTCGTTTTACGACGAAGACTGCGAAGGAGACACTTCCGGCTACGGAAGTGAAACTGTGAATCATATGAATATTAGAAATCAAAATGGAACTAGCGACCGCAATCCTGTTGTGGCATGGCAACAAGATGGTAAAGAAAACAGGTAACCTAGTTTTTTTAATTAAACTCTTTATATTAATGAAACTTCAAAGTAAAAAGCAGTACTAACTTTGTAAAAAGACTTATATGTGTTGTAACAATACAAAATGCTACACTAGAGAAGATGGGAATTATTAAGCCTCGCTGGTCGTTTACTTCACTCTTAGAATATGAATCAAAACGAAACCGTTTCTTGTGTACTAACAAAAACATTCCGGTTATTATGTTTGTGATCGTGTTGCATATTCCTTCCGATGATTTGGCGATACACCTATCTCTGTCTGGTCCAAATGGTAAAAAAAGACATTAGATGCAACAAGACTATTACGTTTTTTCCTCATTCATGCAATTCTTTCAACTGATTCCTGCTTTCATGGTCTGAACAAAAATATCTAGCTCTCCGAAATTGACCGTAACTTTATATTCAGAAAACACGCAATGCGGTCGTAATTATAATAATAATAATAGCCTACGTAAGTACCGTAAAGAATAAATCAAAATTCTAATTACATTCTAATTTCTAATGGTCTGATAATAGCCAATAGTAGTTGAGTGTTATGTTACATATCTGCAATCATAATTATAATATGTATGCTATATGTGCTAATTATTTTTGGTCTTGTATCTTTCATTGTCATTTACATCTCGATTAATTCAATCGAGACTATCACATGTCATTTTTATAACAAGACTAGCTGTCGCCCGCGACTCCGTCTGCGCAGAATTAAATAAAAAACATTATTAGTAGCCTATGTGTTCTTCTAGACTATATTGTACATCTACGCCAAATTTCATCATGATCCGTTGAGCCGTTCCGGAGATACCTTCAAACAAACATCCATCTATCCATCCATACATTTAAACATTTGCATTTATAATATTAGTAAGATGTACAAAAAACCCTTAATTTTTAAACCATACCATAGTAATAACCTTGACTTTACTTGACTGCTGTACTTCTAATGGGACTACATTTTATACAGCATATTGTCGTCATTACCTTCATGGCGCTTTAAATACATTTTCGCATGACGGATTCTTTGTCACACTATTCACTCAATACTCAAAATGTTGCTATATTTTTTAAATAGAAAAATTACATAAGCATTTAGTTTATGTTCGCAATTATAGTTTTAAATATATTGCTACTACCAAATCCTGTCATTATTTTACGTTTCGACTTTGTCTAAAACTCTAATAAAAAAAATCAAAATTGTATACACAGACCTTAATGACAGTGATTCGCATAAAACGTTACACAGTGACACATAGTCACGAACAGTCCCAGCTCGATACTTTTTACTGGCCATTTTCTCTGATTGTGACTGTCAAAATTAGATAAAATTAAAATGCTCTTCTTTTTCAGAAAACAAAACGGAAGTGTCCGTGGTGGGACAACAGGAGTGGATGGCACGTGGTCAACGCGGAGTCCCGCGCCTGAGGAGGGCCGGCCGCGCTGGGGAGACCGCGGAGTCGCCACAGGTCGGCTCTGGGAGCCCACCGCACCTACTGCGAGGCTGCCACAGGTTCTTATATATATATATATGAATATATGAATAAAATACAATTTATTTCCTATATTATTATTTATAATAGGACATTATATTACATTACATTATAGATGCAATATTTTCATATATAGATGCAAATTCAAAAGAAGGGTACACCATCATGGGTGGAGCGAGGATTGAACATGTTAGATAACACATCGGACGTCCTTGTCGTCGACCAGAGAAGCTCAACAAACTCGGGATTGGATTGTGATAGATCTTCCTGTAATGGGAGCGAAGAAGGAAAGTAAGTACCCCTCCTTTAAACATGTAGAATGTATTACTATATAAAATGCGATGATGGATTCTTAAACATTTTTTCACAGAACTTTCCTCAGGGGTCAAAATGTTCCTTTAGAACCAGAAGTACGAGCCCAGAGGGAAAACAAGCGAACCAAAGCCTTAGAATTACAGACTGCTATATTAAATCAATTGGAAGATCGTGAAAAAAGGCGTCAAGAAGAAAGAGAAAGACAATTAAGAGAAGATCGCTTAGAAGAGATACGAATACAAAGACAACAAGAAGAGGATAGACTAAAATTGGAGGAAGAAAAAAGAAAACATGAAGAAAAGCAAATGATGGAGCAACGCAAATTAGACGCTCTTAAAAAGGCACTGGAAGATGCGGAAAGGAAAGCACGGAATGAGAAGGAGAAAAAATTTAAATGTCACAGACAAATGTGTAATTCAATCGAAAGCGTGTGCGAAGATGAAAACTCGAAACTGTGTGAAAATGTAACCGTAGAAAAATCCCAAAGAAATGAGCTCATAAGTCCTACCAAAAGTAGTAGAACGTATGATATTCATTCGCCTAAAAGTATAAAGAAAGATTGTGGCTCCCGACAATCAACTGCATTTAACTCACCTAGAGCAATGGGTGCTGGTAATGTTAATTTATTTATTCATAATGTACCTCCAATCGCACTTGCAGATAATCAGTTTAATATTGTTCCCTTAGGTATTAATGGTAATGGGGAAATAGTAAGTACACAGCCTAATAGCCTACAATTAGCAGTTTTAGTACCTCAAACCCTGAGTAATAATAATTTATACAATGTATCAGTAAATCCTCTATTTAACAATAATGATACATTAGAGGGACGCAAAGTTATAACTCCTCAAAAATATCGAACGCTTAGGACAAAAGATGCATTTACACAAACTGAGACAGATCTGTTAACATATAAAGTAGACAAAAATGTAGAAACAGTTGATATTGAGAGAGATATAGACAAAGACTATCCTAATATCGATGAAAACGCACCGCAAGACGGTGGCCGTGGCACTTTTAAGAAAGAACGACGTTTACGATCGGAAGAGAGGTACAAAAAAGATATAGAAAATCGTCCCAAGTGGGGTGCTAATAAACCAGTAGCACAATATAAAAAACAAAGTGAAAAAGATCCTTTCTATAGTCAGAAGCGAAAAGTACGGCAAAAGCATCGGCCACAAGCTAGACAATACATGTCACAATCTAGTGACGACAGTCGATCACCTAGCCCTCCTACTAGATCTGACAAAATAGTCGAAGGTAATTTTAAGCAGCGTAACTCCTTAAGTCAATCTTACTGGAGACACAAGCTTTCTAATTCGGATAATTGTAGAAACAACAATGCAGGAGGTCCGAGTACTGATGTACCGGAATTCTGTTCATTAGATCAAATTACAGGGGAAAGATTAGACCATAATAAATTACCGAAAAGGCTGACACTGTCACAAAAATTTATAAACGATAAGTATGGTACAAGAAAGTTGTGGATAGATGACGTGAGCGAAAGAGGTTCCAAGTATCTCGAAATCGAAAATCCTAAACGAAACGCCGATAAATTAAATATTTTCAAAAGAGATAATGTAGTTAGTAACGAAGAACAAGACAACTTTGTAAAACTGAAATCTTAAGACTAATAGGTATAACTAGCATAATAAATAATAGTAACTAAGTGCACTATAATTTATGTAGCCGGTCGTGCAATATGTACTTAAAATTAGGTTAACTACTTCAATTTTGATATCGACCCAACTGTTACTAAGGAATAGGCCAAAGAAAGTTAAATCAATAAACTCAGTTCATATTGGATTGCGGAGCTAAGAAGTCAGGGTAAAAAAAATGTCGAAATTAGATGATTTATTTGATAAAAAGAAAGATGAAGCGCCCATGTTGGATTTATCTAAAACAACAATCAACACTGCGGAGGAGTACAGAGCTGTTCTTGACAAAGTCCCGGAGTTTAAAACTAGGCCCGAAAAGGTATTTCTACTAAGATTTTTTAGTATGTTTCTGTTTTCTGTTATTTTCTTGCTTAAGCTAAATCTGCAATTTATAGGTCAGAGCAGAAGATATTAAAATAAAAGACAAACCAGAAGATCAGAAAACGAAAACGCCAAAGAAAGAAATAAGGGCATATGAAAAACTTGGAACCCGTGGTTACGAAGATAAACACTTTACATTTATGGATCCAGTACCGGTGGAAATGCGGGAATTGAAGTTTGAAGAGTTGTGTTCCGTGCCGATCGAGTGGCGAATGCTCACATCAATACGTCCAAAATCCAAATTGGACGAAGAATACTTTAATAGGTAATGCAAAAAGTAAACAAAATATTGAATTCGCTTATTAAGATTTGCATTTAGTTAACAGATTGAATAATAAATGTTTTTTAGGCTTATCGAATTACGGAAATCGGAATTAAAAACCAAGGCTCGAGACAAGAGGGAGTACGCAAAAAACAATATGGTGAAAAAAACGAAAAATCGATCAGGCGTCACGGAAACAAGAATTTTGTCTTGTGTAGAGTGCGGCGAAGAGTATTGTAATGGTAAAGTATTATGTACTTTTTAAAATGTTCATAGCATATATTGCGTTCATCAGAGTTAATTTTACGTTAATTTTATTTATATACAGATATAAATTGTTTAAAGATGTCAATATCATAAGAGAGACTAAAATATTTTAACTAAGACACTCAATACACTTCCAAACTGCTGTATTTAAACTGTGACAAATATTAGCGGTTGCCCACGACTTATTCAGCGCAAATAAAAAAATATCCTAAGCTACACACGCACATGTAAGCTACTTGGAAGTTTCATTCAAATCGGTCCAGCTGTTTCGATGACTACCTAGAACAAACGCGGACGGATAGACAAACAGACAAAAATATAAGAAATAGGATTTTAGTTATAAGTAACGAAGAAAAATCATGTTCTCGAAATATATTCTGTTTTCGATATTACATAAAGAAAATATTTTTTTTATTAAATAGATAGGAGATAAATAAGTCGAATTTTATATTATACTTCTAGGTATGATGTGTGCCATCACAAATTACGACATGTTTGCGCGTCTGAAGCTGGAGATTGAGCCAAAAGTGACGCGACACGCGGCGCCCGCGCAGGGCGGGGGAAAGCTACGCAAACTGCGAAGAAAGATGCGCAGGAAGCAGCGCAGCAAAAGCGCAGCGCCTCCGTTAATGCGTAAAACCACGAGGAACAAATCCGGGGCTAAAAGTGACTCTGAACTCTGAATCTCTGTTAATGCACAATTTCAATATTTTTTAGTAAAATCAAATTCTCTGTGAGGCATTCTTATATTAAGTGTTGAACAGCCTGATCTATGTATATGTAAAAATTTGTATAGCATGGACTATCAAACATATTGTAAACTTATGAATATGGCCAGTTAGCTATATTAAACTAGATTATAATTATAGCAATTAAAGTGGAATAAAAAGCTAATATCTAGATAAGGCTTCAAAGTTACATCATATGCTACAGAGTTAATTTTTATGTAAATATTATTTATCTATTTTTTTTTATTGTTATATCGTTTTATATTTCAAAACATTTTATACGTATTAAAGTATTATATTGAATAAAGAACCTAAAACTAAAAACCTTAAAAAATATAATATAAAAACTAAAATAAATAATCGATTTATATCTATAGTTTTATAAAATTACATACATTTCTTTCATGCACATTTTTTTGTTATCTGAATACAAGTTAAATTATAAAACAAAAAGTAGTGGGCACTAATAATACAGAGTAATTATCTTGTCAGCTTTCTTTGTTTGAAAGTTAGGTTTGGCATAAAATTTTCAATAATAATAATAATATAAATTAATAACTAGTAATGTATCTAGTCTATAATGTATTAACATTAATACTTTGAATCTCATATTTTGTATGGTTAACTAATTTTATACTTGAATAAATGGCATGTTTGCATTACAAAATACTATTCTTGACTTCAATACTATTTCTTGAAACCAGCTCCTTTCACCTCTAATATGACAATTCCACATATATTACTCAAAAACTATTAGTATTTCATCTTAATTTTTTTTATCCTGAATTAAAAATTAACTGGCGACGCCTTTAAGGTGATACAACTCCATTGAAGAAGTTTTTTAAGGTGAATAAATTGGGGGATAAAAAATTAAACAATAAAAACATAATCAATATCACTCTTTATTGATTTTAGAAAAATATATTACACATTCATTACTCCCGAGATGTATGAAACATTCTCAAGAGATCCGAGTGCCGAGTGTGTCCGCACCCTAACTTTGTATGAACATGAAGCTGAGTTTACATCTAATGTACTTTTTTATATGGATTCTATTTTATCTGACAATTACATTTCCATTGAGAAAATACTCTTAGGCCCTAAGTACCAAAGTTTAAGTAACATCAAATAAAATAAAGAAATATTTATTTTTTTATTTTTCTAACATACTCAACTAGAAGATGGAGTGCCTATAATATAAAAGTATGTCATAGAAGTGTTCACATTATAAACCACTAGCTCCTACCTCTAACAACATACAACACAAAAAGATATCACAAAAGTGCACATGCATTTTGTAAATAATGTATTAATGTAATGGATAATGAGAACTTAATGTGATGGTAAACAATGCTCTATGAATCACATTTACATTACTCGTAAGGAACTAATAAGTCCTAATGTTATGTCTCAGTAAAATGTCTTATCAACTGCAAAATTGGTCTCCGGTTTCGTTCAATCTATAGTACACTTTCAACAAAATGAGTATAACTTTTCAAGACAGATGTTAATATGAGTCGGGCAATAAATGGGAAATGTCCCAGAAAAAAAAAGATTATTGCACAGCCTACAACCCCATTAAGTTTAGAAATTCGTAGTATTAAAAGTCTATGAGCAATGTTACTGCTCTCAACCTTATCCTAAAAATAATAAATTAAAATTTATATATATGGAGTCGCCAAGTTATAATATTATTTCTGTATTTCCAGCATTCGGTATAGTATTTTATACTTAAATCTAGATATACAAAAATAGGAATCTGCAATAAAAAATCGATGTTACACATATCAACCTCCGACTGAAAATCATACAATACATTTACAATATACTAGTAATATATCTCAGTACCAGATATGTGTCAATCTAATCAAATATGACAAAAAAAAAATTCTTTAAGAAATTATGAAAAATTAGCATTAGTACGGACGGAAATTACTCGTGTTAGATGTGTTACAATAAAAACTTAGATAACAGATAAAACCCAACATATACATAAAACATGAACTACATTAGTCCTAAATTATGAGTAAACAAATCTTATAAATGAAAAATTGCATTACACGTTTTTATAACGCGTTTTTAATAGTATACACTTTTATTATAACATTGTTAACAAACAAAAAGAAAAATGTCCCCTAAAAGCCTACGTTACACTAACAACTGGAATGAAATGAGAAAATTACACTTACTTCTACAAGCACCAGAAATTCATGAATGTCAATATGGAAACATTTGTTATAGATGCAGGTCTAAATACATTACAACATCTGAGTCTAGACATGTCTCCATCCGACAGAACATATGACATCAACACATATTGCAGATTCCAACAAGCTCCCTCTAGCTAGAATGTAACTCTTAACATACCAAAACAAATCATATTATGCATTAAACAAATATTAAATTATAATGAAATAAAAAAAAAACAAATCGATAACATAAAATATGCAACTAAAACATGGACGTAAATTAATTGAATGCGTAAGAAACAATTATCAAACATATAATTATAACTTAATGTAAACAATTTCACACCACATTAAAACTACAAAATGTCGCAGACATAAAATTTAAATGTCAATAATTGTAAAAGAGAACAAAGGAATAGATTAAAATATATATATTTTTAATTTATATGTCATGTAGATTTAGAATATAATTTGTATGTTATACAAGTTGCAGTTTTATGTGTAGTGTGAGTGGCATTAAGCTAGCGGCATGCACCGCACCTTTACACTACTCACATTCACTATTCCTTGCGGGCTTTCTTCTTACTCTTCTTAGACACCTTGGCGTCCGTCCAAGTATCTGAAAACATTTCAATATCTTATCTGAAACCTTCACAAAATTAACATATGAATTTTCGTTGCAAACATTTTAAGAAAATTGTAAAGTACAAAAAAAAAATTACTGGACATATATTGTAACTAACAAGTTTTAGCATAACTTGTAACCTCGTTTTGAAACCTAAAGTTATGTTTTTGTGCATAACTTACCACCAAGTTCATCAAACACGGGCACATTTTGGATGTCGTCTTGCTTTTCAGAGGAATCAGAGGCATCCTTATCATCACCTTTAGGAGTACTCTTAGCTGCAGTAGACTGAAATTAAAAAAAAAAACATATATTATGAAATTGATGGCAATAAGAACATGAAATAAGAACATCCTATAGTAAAACAAAAGCAATATGAAGTAAGAACTGAATACCACTTTAAAAGATTATTAGAATTAAAATAATTTTTTCACAACAACTTATGTAACTTATTAAAGCCTAGGAAGAGATGTATGGATTGTGAGAAAAGGGGGGTGACAATTTAGATGATGGCAGACAGATTGATTTGGAGGATGGAAGCCTGGACCCTACGAAAGTGGGACAAGGTCAAAGGCAATGATGAACAACTTATGTAAACATTCAAATACATTTTTACTTTGAAGTATTAGTCCTTTAGAAATCGAAAGTTATCAAACTGCACACATATTCAAAATGTCTTTTTTTATATTTGTATAGATAAATTGTATCAAAAATTTCAAAGTCAAAAGGACCAATTATGTGAATAGATCAATTATTACCACTTAAAAAAAATTACATTTGAATTTGTAAAATAGTTTTAAGGAACTGATTTAACATTTTAATGTCAATCACAAATATGTTAAATTTATTCATCAAATATTTATGTACTATTATTATGACTATTATCTCTAAAATTGAGTACAAAATCAACAGTAATGTGATAAATTATTGTAAGAACTTTTAGTCTTATCATTATTTTTAATTTAAACCTATAACAATAATCATAATTAATTACTGTCTTATGACTTAAATAAAATAAGTTATATTTTTTTTTGTTAATCAGATTTAATACTAATTTGCTTAAATTTTGTTATTAGAAAATATCCTTTTTCCTTATTCAATATTAAGACAATACTCACTTCAACTGCTTTTTTCTTAATCTGCTTTTCTTTGTTTTCTTTCTTCTTGTTGCTTCTCAGGTCTTTCACTTCAGGCACTTCTTCATCCACTGCATCATCTTCCTCCAAATTACCAAGTGCAGCCTGATCGCGACGCTCAGCCTGTAAATAAATATGTACATGTGAATAACTAATGTAAGGCTTCAGATACATAATACCTAGTTATATAAAGAGCCTGTATTCAAACTATAACTATTTCTACTTACTTTAATATGTAAAAACATTTTTAAAATGATTCAACACTTTTATTATCCTATAAAAATATTCTTTTTTTATTTTTAAAAATATAATTTTGTGTATAGTACAAACTTTCGATTAAAAAATTAAGATAGTAGATTTTAAGTTAAAATATATGATTATGACCCAGGCAAGGACAATGAGATTAGAAACTTAATATTTTCTTATAATCAATGAAAACTTTTAACTTTATTTAAATTTAAAATTAAGAATTGCATGTGGCAAGGAGAACATTAAGTATAAGTGTGGAGGGGTACATTGGTAGAGGTAGGCCTAGGAAGAGATGGATGGATTGCGTGAAAGGTGACATCAAGAAGGGGGTGACAATGGAGATGATGGTAAACAGATTGATTTGGAGGATGGAAACCTGGTACACTGACCCTAAGTAAGTAAGACAAGGTCAGGGAAATGATGATGAATTAATGAAAAATTTTACAAGCCAGTAGGTGAACAATTAACAATAAAACATGTTGTATACCTCCTTAAGGACACGCTGGAACTCTTCAACCTGTGCTTGCAGTGCACGGCTAGATTCCTCATCTAGAGGGGTCTCCACTGTAACAGTCACTTTTGTAGGTTCCTCAGTGGATTCTTCAGCAGGCCTTGCCGCTTCAACATCAGCATCCTTAGCCTTCTTCTTATTTTTTTTAGTTGGACTGTCTTTCTTATCTTTCTCTTCTGGGGCCTTCACTTTTTTCTTATCACTCTTTTTTGGCACCTCTTCCCAAACACCTTCATCAAAATCGACAGGCTTATCTACTTCAACCAGTGGTTTCTTTTTTCCTTTCTTTACATCATTAGCTTCTTTCTTTGCTGGTTTGGGCTCAGCTGCCTTCTCTTTGGGTTTGGGTTTTTCAGGCTCCTTTTGTTTTTCAGGTTTTTCGTCCTTCTTCTCCTTGGCGGGAGATTTTTTGGCGGTCTCTGTCTTTGTCTTTACCTCAACGGCTGTGCGGTTAGGTGAAGACTTCTACAATAAAATGTAACAATTTACTTCATTTATCTATTTGATAATTAATTTTGTAGAATTAAAGAAATAGATCCAGCGCATATGCTAACAGGTTAAAAATAAAATGAGCGCACATCGCAGTCACGGCCGGGATCAATTGACATATGTTATAATTCCTTACCTTCTCCTTGATTTTCCTCTTCTTGTTAGATGATTTTCTATCGTCCAAAACAAGAGGCAACTTATCGAATTGTGGTTGTTCCGCCGAATGAAAACCAAAAATAAATACTAACGCTGCACATACTAAAACAACGGCAACAGCTGCGGCAGGGTACAAAAACTGCGCATTAGACACCTGGCTCAGCAGCTCCATCTCTGAATTAATTTTTAATAAAAAGCAGACCACATTAAATGATGTCAGTTAGGTGTGATAATGTCGTATAATTTAATTCCCCAGCGATAAAAGCAGACACGGAGACATGATGACGCGGCTGTGACGTGCCAAAAATTGCGACAGCTGGGTGACCATGTGGTGAAAGTTTACAAAATAAAACACATTTTCATGAATTTAAACATACAATGTTAATTTAAACATTTACGAAAACTGAGAATACTGAAAATACTAATAGAGGAGCTTTGGTTTTTTTAGAAATCTAAGTTCGGATTGGATCTGATTTTCGTACGTAAGTAACGATGCCTTTAGATATCTTTTGGGAAACCGTAGTACTGGTTCTATAATAATGTAATTAATTATATCTGAACAACATAAACAAGTATAGCTACGTCTTGCTTTCCATTCGATTTTTACCGAATATCTAAATCGATACTTTACCCAGTTTATGATTTTTTAAGAAATGTTCTTGTTTCAGGTTCATTTAAATGCGTAAAAATAACCGTATTTACAGAATTTTAATTTTGACATTGACATTTCATATAACCTCAAATCTTATAATAAACAATATGTCATTAGCACATTACACTCTGAGATAAGGTTAAGTAAAAACACATTAAATTAAGTATAGACATAAAATGGGTGGTAAGAAAAAAAACAAGAGCAAAAACAAAAGTCAAGATATAGATGGAAAAGCTATTTACAACGAGGACGTAAATACAGAAAAAAACAATGTCCAAGTTGATGATATTGAAGATAACAGAGATGTAGAAAAGCAATCACAAAAAAGAAAACATGTTAATAGCGAAACTAATGATGAAAATTTGGATACAGACCTTAGACAAAAAAGATCGAAAAAAAAGAAAATGCCCCAACCAACAGAATCTTCAGATAAGAAAAACAAAAAGTCTATACGCCAAATGAAAAAAGAAAAGCATGCCGAAAGGCAAGCTGCAGCGGAGGCACAAGCTAAAGGTCAGCTAAAATCACAATGCCTTAATTATTTATCACAGTGGAAACATGATAAATCAAACTGGAAATTTATGAAAGCAAAACAAGTTTGGCTTTTTAAGAATAAGTTTTCTCAAAACTTAGTACCAGATGCCTCATGGCCAATACTACTTGAGTATTTTGAATCTGCAAAAGGTAATATAAGAAATATGCTGTTGGCTGATGCAAATAAAGTTATTAAGGAAATGGATGATTGGACAGAATCACAAAACAATGAAGAGAACAATACTGAAACTGAAGACTCGGAGAATGCAGCTGTAAAGAAGCCTGAAGATATTGTTTATAAAAGAGCTAGGAGTTTAATACAATGCCTAGAAGAATAGTCAACTTTGTTTTATTTTAATTTATTCCACCAACTACATAGATATTTCAACAACAAGTACAACAACTAATTTATGCCTTAACTTTGGCTTTAGATTCTTCATTTGTAAATTGTTCAATCCACTTCCTCAATTTGTCGGTGTCCTGTAATCCAACTAGACGATGCTGAACTTTACCATCCTTCATAGCAATAAGGACAGGTACAGAGCTCACTTCATAGTCTAGAGCTAAATCAGTTTGTTCATCAATGTCCACTTTGGCCAAGACTACTTTGCCCTTGTTTTCAGAAATAATTGATTCTAGCCGTGGTGTTAACAGCCTGCAAGGATTGCACCACCTAGAATGATAAAAAATAAAAAATTTACAGACTAATGAAGATTAAAACAAAAAATCACACACAATTTCAGATATAATTTGTTTTGGAATACATTTATATTAATATACAAGTGATTCTTATTAGATTTTGCTCAATAGTTATAATTGCGTAATATTTTAACTAACATGTAAAGATAAATGCGAATTTTATCAAATTGATGTACTTTAATGACAACTTACGTAGCAAAGAAATCGACAACAACTGGGACCTTGCTGTTTATTACTTTTTCCTTAAAATCATCTGTGCTTTGTATTTTAACGATGTCATGATTTACAGTCGTAATTGAAATATTACGGTAAAGTTTTGTTGATTGGCCTATAAATGAATTACGGACGAAAACGTTAGTTATTTTTCTGGCAAACATTTTCTGTGCGGTATTTTAGAGTGATGCAAAATTTCACAACTATTTTGGCCCTTTTCTTTATTGTAATATTTTACAACACTGTCTTCTTCAGATATGGATTTTGGATTTGGTGACAGATGACACCTACAGGCTACAGCTGACAGCGTTTTCGTTTCTTTTCTTTTTCTCCTAGTTTATTTTTTATATTATTTGAAACTTGAAAATGACTCTTCTTTTCTTCACAAATTCTTTAACCTTTACTATAGAACTGTTTCATGATTTTCCCGCAAATGGTCTCTTCATCTCATTTTATAACCAAGTCACCATTAAATTGGTTTAGTGTTCCTAGTTTTTTTTTTTTTTAATTCAAAATGGATAATTTTTAATCTAACCACGCTCTATAAAAACTCTATTTCCAAAGAGCAAAGAGCACGTAACTCTATACTCTATTCTTTCTTGCTGTCTTTTCAAAGCGCTTTGCTGGCTAAATATCGAAGTCGGCGAAGTCAATTTGCATTAAGAGTTATTTTCAAATGTACAATTAAGTCAAAAACAGATACTACAATGTATTCTAGTGATGATTATAACGAGGTAAGTTAAGTGCATTTACAACACATACTTTAGATATTGGTTAGTTACATGTCAAAATTTGTCGTGGCGTTAACCTTTTCCTATACATTCCCTTTCAGGGAGGTTACGAATCCTATGGTGACTATGAACCTCACACAGGAGACCCTCAATATGATTTGGAGTACGATCGTTCCTATTACAAAATGCCCGAAATGGTAAGCTTTAGTTGTAAATATTTGTATATTTTATGAATTGTTTCATTGGTACAAGATAAATTTTTGCAGGTCAAGAAGTTTCTTGTTTACTTTCGCAATATGATAACAGAAGGCGTAACATTTGAAATTTTGAACTTGTATGAAAATACCTTTCCTAAGCTCACGGAGCAGTACTTTGAAAATTCTCCATGGCCTGATGAGAGTGAAGTTGCTCCTATTGTGGATAATGATCATGTAAGTTGAAACATTGCCCAAGATTTACAAATCAATCAAATGTTTTTTATTATCCTGATTTATTTGTTTAAATACAGTAACTTTAAGATGAAACTGTACAGTATTTTAATGAGAAATGATAATTGTGTAGGGAAAAGTAAGTCTTTTTGGTGGCACAAGGTTATCTACACTACGCAGTATTCTCTCCCTACATCCCTTAACATACTGCTACACAACAAATTATGTACTGTGTAGCAATTTATATTGATTTTGGATTTTCGAAACTGAAGATATTTGAAAATCTGAATAGTTCTAATTGAATATGTATTCAGCTGTTTCAATAACATTATTTCTTTGTAGATATTCATGATCTTGTACAAAGAATTGTACTATAGGGACATTTACTCCAGAGTGCCAGGAGGTCCCAAACCTGAGCAGCGATTCCATTCATTCTACAATTACTGTGACCTGTTCAACTATATCCTGTCTGCAGAGACTCCTGTGCCTCTGGAGTTACCTGACCAGTGGCTGTGGGAGCTTGTTGATGAATTTGTTTATCAATTTCAATCATTCGCCCAGTACAGGTATAATACTTTCAACTTTCATATTTGCTGATATTAAACTAAAACTAAACTAAGAAAACAAAGTTTTTAACATTACAACACACTTAAACTTAACCTATATGAATTTAAAAGTTGTGGAGACTATGTATGACTTCATTGAACATATGTAAATTTCAGGTCTAGAACCTCAAAATTAAGTCAAGCTGAAATTGAAACTCTCAATACTGAGAACAAAGCGTGGAATGTTCTTTGCATTCTCAATGTTCTTCACTCTCTTGTTGACAAGTCTAACATCAAGAGACAACTTGAGGTAACATTGACATAATTTATTTTAAAATGGAGACATTAAAATATTACTATTTATAATTACATAGTTTGTGACTCATTTACCTTTGTCTCTTATTAAAACAAATTCAATAATTTTGGTGCATTGGTCGCATAGTTTTATTTTTGTGTATTTGTAATTTTTTTTAAATAATATATGCAGGTTTACGCATCCGGTGGCGATCCGGATTCAGTAGCCGGGGAATTTGGACGTCATTCCCTGTACAAGATGTTGGGATATTTCTCTCTTGTGGGTCTACTCCGTCTTCATTCCTTGCTCGGGGATTATTATCAAGCTATTAAGGTAAATATTGAAACAACAATGCTAATAAGTTATTCATAATATTTTGTTAAATTATCCACTAATAGAAAGCTTAAACGATTATTGTATAAGAATAATTGTGTTCAATACACACAAAACCCAATTAAAAGATGTATAGTACACATGTGTGTATTAATTGTGAATAAAATATTGTAGGTCTAGTTCTTCTCATGAATAAAAAAATCAATGTTATTTATAATCTTAACTGTTATATTCCAGGTGTTGGAAAACATAGAGCTGCACAAGAAATCCCAGTACTCTCATGTACCTGCATGCCAGATATCTACATCTTATTATGTAGGCTTTGCTTACATGATGATGCGTCGATATTCCGATGCCATCCGCACGCTGTCGTCTGCGCTGCTTTACATCCAGCGCACAAAGCAACTGTTCTCGGCTCGCTCCTACCAGAATGATCAGATCAATAAGCAGACTGATCAGATGTACCATCTTCTGGCTATTTGTCTGGTTCTCCATCCCCAATGTGTAGACGAGTCTATACAGCAGGTACCACCTTTGTTTTTTATAGTAAAAGAGCCATGTGTAGCTTTTGAATTGGTGATTTTACAATTAATATTAATTTACTAGGTGCTCCGTGAGAAGAATTACCATGAAAAGATGTACAAGATGCAGTATGGCGAGATGAGCGAGTTCGAGAGCTGCTTCACGTTTGCGTGTCCCAAGTTCTTGTCGCCATGTCCGCCGCCCATCGAGCCCGGCTCCAACTACAGCCGTGATGCCGTTAAGCACCAGACTCAAGTCTTCATGGATGAGGTGAAGTAATAAATTTCTAGTTTTTTTTTTTATTAACAGATATTCTCCATCATAGTAACCTCTGTACTACAACAATATTGCCATCCCTTTCAAACTTATAACCTTTACTAGATTGTTATGGCTTTATTTCGCGGTTGACATTTTTTTTTCGCATACAGGTACGTCAACAAAAGATGCTGCCAACAATAAGGTCTTACCTAAAGCTGTACACGACCTTGCCATTGGCTAAGTTGGCGGCCTTCATGTCAGCGGCGCGCGGCAGCGAGCGGGACGCGGCTCGCGAGCACGCCGCCCTCGCCATACACCTGCTCTGCTTCAAGCACAAGATGAAGAATGTTGTCTGGACCAAGGGCCCCAGTGGACTTGATGGAAAGTTCCAGAGCGGTTCTGAGGTGGGTATTCACAATCCAGATTTAAATTCAGCTTTTTATTAAAAACAATTACTAATAAGCGCAAGTACACTGAATTTGACTTTTTTTTTAATAATGTTGTTTTTTAAATTATGAAAAATGTTAAATTAAAATATTTTGTTGCAGTTGGATTTCTATATTGACAATGACATGATCCACATTGCCGACACCAAGGTGGCTCACCGCTATGGCGACTTCTTCATCCGTAAGCTGCTTAAGTTTGAAGAGCTGAACCGAAAATTGCACCATATTAAAATATAGGAAGTCCAATATTTTGTATTGAAATAAATAAACATTATATTTAGTACCAGTTTGTATTTCAAACTCTTGGAGCATAACGAATAAATTGTCGATTTCTTTTATAAAACTTTTTCGGTTCTTTTATTTCAATGTTTTCCCTTTGTACAGTTTCAGGATGTGGTTCCATAAATTGTTTCCAAGGATGTTCCTCTTCTATGTGTATATCTTTTAGCCATGTTTTATATTTGCTGAGAAAACTTTTGCAAGCCCTAGACAAACTTTCATTTGTATTTGTTTCATTCTGAAAAATATAGTCATTCATAAAACTAAAGAGAAAATAATTCAAAGATTCAAGCTCAAAGTAAAAAAAAATATTTTACCTTACGTAAAATATTGACACATTTATCATGGAAAGCTTCTAAATGTTTTAAAATCACTTCATTTGGTCTCAGATTCTCCTGCTTTACAATATCCATGATGTACAAAACATAAGAAAATTTCAATTGTACGGTACCATGTCTGAGTAATGTTCCTAAAATTTCAATATTAATTCTGAAACAAACAAAATATCATATTTAATACAACAGCTTATGTTAATACTAACTAGCTCTTGCCTGGGACTCTATCCGCGCAGAAAAAAAATATGGTTCTTCCAAATTTCACTAAAATGCCTTGAGCAGTTCTGGAGATACCTTCTAATATGGCTCATCTTATAGAGATACATCTCTTATATGAACTCTTTAGCGATGTCACAGGGTAAAATGTATTGGATTGTCGAGATTACCAACAACATGGGGTTGTTGGGTTTTTCAGAAAGTTAGATGACTAGAGGAGTCATGGTAAAGATACGGCCCGCGATTGCAATGTTTTTTAGAGCTTTTAGATTTAATTCGATTCTAATTTAATAAATAAAATGTTATAATAATTCAGTTCAATTATTTTATTTTCAAACTGGCCCACCTACGAATTCAAAATTTAATATATAGCCCTCTGCAAAATTGAGTTTGACACCTCTGGTTTAGAGAGACTCCTGGTCCTGCTCACACACAATATACGCACTAGTTGTGCAGTTGCGGAAAAATCGAGCCCATACAACTAATAGAGATGTCACTATATTAATTTTAATAGAATTAAACATAATCTTACTTCAGTTGTTTCTCCTTCATTTCATTAAATAATTTTTTAGCATTTTCTTTAGTTTTACAGGCCATCGCCAACACGCCATATGTCAAGATGTTAGATTTTATAGCTTTTCTGCGTTGATAACTTTTTTTGCAATTTTTAACTTCATTTTCTATTAATTCTTTAATGAGCTGAAAAATACAAAAGTGTAGAATAAGAAATTATCATTAATTAAGGAAGCCTGGTTACATTTATACTTACAAATGCACCATCATAGTCCATTCTTAAACATCTTTTCTTAATAAGCATGTTATAAAAATCTATATCTGGTTTTACATTTAAAGATTTCATTTTTTCAATTATTTGTATTTCACATTCCCTACTTTCATCTATTAAAGGTAACATTTGTGTGAATGTTTTAACATCAGGTTTTACTGATAGTGCCTCCATTTCTTTGAGAAAATCTTCTTGCCCGCCAACAATTGCAAATTTATCTTGCAATGTTTCAACTTCTTGAAGAGATAACACCTGATTTAATTGTAAGAACTTTGATAGTAAGTTGGGAACTGTCCTCTTTTCACTTTGGGTTTTTTTATATTCTTTTGGAAGTAAAGTAATTGAGTTTTGATTTTTTACAATAGTTATTTCTTTACTTGTTCCACCACTAGGAACAAAATTTTGATCTTCTAAATCTACCTCTTCATGATTGTCTATTGATTCATCACAAGTTTGAGCTATAGATTTTTTTTCTATCTCTTGGTTTTCCAATATTGAATTTTCAATACATTTGACATTTTTATTTGATTCTATCTGTATTCTGTTCACTCTACTCAAATCAATCATTACTTGTTCTTGAATTGCTTCAATTAAAGTTTTAATATCATCTGTAGATCCCAAATTGCAATCTTTAACACATTTCAGCATTAAATTGAATGTGTAAACATTTGGTTTCTCTCTCATACTCAACATTTTTCTCCATACAAGAAGAGCATGTCTCAAACCATGCTCTTTATCATTGATACAAGCATGTAGAAGATGATTGAAAGTATGAACTCTTATTTTAATTTTCTTTGACATCATTTCATCTACAATTTTAAAAGCCATTGGAAGATCACCACACCTACCGAAAGCTTTAATCATTACATTGTAGTTTGTGATATTTGGTTCCACACCTTTCTCTATCATTAGTTCTCTTAAGTGCTTTGCATTCTTCAAACCATCCAAAGGCCAGGGACTATTAATACAGGCTTCAAACAAACAGGTATATGTATCACCGGTAGGTTTAAGAGCTCTTCTTTTCATATCATTGAATAGTTTAAATGCCTTTTTGGTATACCCTACATCTGCACAGGCTCCTATTAAGATATTGTAGATATAATTTTCTGGCTTAACTCTATCTTCTTTTAACATTCTTACTTCTAATATGTCTATGGCTTCTTTAAGACGTTTATGTTTTATATATTGTTTTATAAGATCAGCATACTGTTTAATAGTTAACTTTTGGCTTGGTAGAGGGACTTTTTCAAGAAACTCGTGCTCTTTTATATCTCCTTCATCTTCTAGCACATCATTAGATGTACTTTTAAATTTAGTTGACAAAGTGCCAAAGGTATCGGGATCCTCGATAAATTTCAAATTTGCTTCAGTTTTAGGCACTTGTTTCAATCTATTTTCATCCATTGTTTTTGAAGCGGAGGCATAATGTTTATAAATTGAAAAGTCAAATCTTTTAAAATTTACTCGAATATTTCTTAGACTATACATTTTTAAAAGTGCCATATTGAACAACAGCTTTCAACAAGATTTTGCATTAAAATTATACGTTTTGAGTGTTCATGTATTTATATACGCATATTCGTTTACATTAAAAAAAAAAACGTCGATAAAGACGATGTAAATGCAATATTCAAATCACTTTTTCACAAATCCTTGCCTATGCCTAAAAGTCTGTCGTGGAAAAATCCTGTTATTTATAATTCACTACCACAGAAAAAACAATTTTTAATCGTTCTTATATTTAATAATCAATAAAAATATTATTTATTCTGGTTCAAAGTAACCTAAACTTAATTTGACAGGTGTTTGTTTACCACAGTGCAGTGCGCGTGCGCAGTGTTTAAATATTTAGATGCAGATTATTTTACCTCCGCAATGTAAAAGTACTTTATAGACATAAAACAATAAACAGGTAGCAGTAGTGCGAATCTATGAATCCTGTTTAGCTTAAATATTTTAATCCTATTTAATTTAAAAACCAAGACAAAAGGAGGTTGGAGGTTGTGAAGGTTTTCGAACTGAACACAAAAATTTTAAGTGACATTGACAATTAACTTCATTTGATTTGACATTTGTCGCATGGCCCGCATGGTATTGAAGAAAATAGAAAATAGTTTTATTCATTATTGTATTATTTCGTTCTGAAACTTTGAGCAATCATGTCTGACGATAACGTAGAAGATATGGAGGCAAGTTCTTCGAGTAGTGAAAATGAAGAAGAAGAAATGGCTGAAGATGAAGAGAATGGTCCAAAAACATATCTTCCCGGTCAGCCACTAAAAGAAGACGAACATCTAGTTTGTGACCAGTCAGCATATGTGATGTTACATCAAGCTCAGACGGGCGCACCGTGTCTTAGCTTCGACATAGTTACGGATAATTTAGGCAGTGATAGAACTGAATATCCCATGACTGCCTATATGGTCGCTGGAACGCAGGCTTCTAGTGTACATCTTAATAAGTAAGGGAATGTTTATAGTATTGTTTTATATTTATGAGGATTCGTGCTGGGTACTCAGTTTATTTTAATTTTAATATTCAATTAAATTCTGAATTACTAAACAATAGATAAACAATAGTAAAATAATATTAAATTTGATATTGGTGTGGGTATTCATAAATTAGTCAAATTAGAAAAAGTATTTTGAATTTCTGAATACTCTTAATCAATGATTGAATTTTTCTTTATTTAAAAATTTACATAGAAAAATGTTTGAATATTTACTATTTTGGTTTATTGCTATATTTCACAGTGTCATTGTAATGAAAATGTCAAATCTTCATTCCACAACAAAACTAGATGAGGACCAAGAGTCAGATGATGAGGATGATGAAGATGAGGAAGAAGATGAAGAAAAGAAACCTAATATGACATTTGCATTTATTAAGCATGAAGGCTGTGTTACCAGGATAAGGGTATGTAACCACTTAACACTTAAAAAAAAACTTGACTGACTACAATATTATATTTCCTCACTCTTCACTTTATGCAGCTGTTTTAGTAACAGATGATCACAATGGAATGTACATGCATTAGAAAAATATTACGATCTAGGATTGTTTGGATACTAATAGGAAAGTTTTGTAGCAACATAAGTTTATAAAAATGAATCAAGATACCAATATAAGTAACTAAAAGATAAAGTGGAAGATAATTTGTTTATTTTTTCAGACAACAAATTTTAGGAATTCGGTTTTAGCTGCAAGTTGGTCAGAACTGGGTGTGGTGAATGTGTGGAATATAACACAGCAGCTACAAGCCGTTGATGATCCAATACTTCTAGAGAGATACAACCTTAGTAATGTAACAACACCAGTAAAGCCACTCTACTCTTTCAATGGACACCAACAAGAAGGATTTGGCATTGATTGGTGTCCTACAGAACTAGGTGTAGGTATACATTATTTTGATTAAGATCTTTATCATCACAGGTGGGCACAGTTAATCGAAAAGTTAACTTCGTTAATCGTTAATTCGTTAATTAAAAAATTAACTTCGTTAAAGCGTTAAATTCTCGAAAATTTAACGCAAGTTAAAGTTAATCGTTAACAGTTAACCATACCAAAATTATACATACTAATTTCACTCTTATTGTGGCGACACTTGTTTAAAATAGTAATTTGACTATACATTCTATAACACATAAGTATTAGAGACAAGTATGAATGCATTTTAGTATATTTCATTACGAGTGCGGAAAGCCTGTCATTGCAAAGAGTTCCAACAAATGTGTACCCGAGCCGAGGCGCAGCCGAAGGTGAGGGTTGACAGTGGGAACAAGTTGTAATGACAGTTCCGCACGTGTACTAAACAACTATTTTTAATACAGTTGGGAAAAAATAAGGCAATTTAATATAATAATAAAAACACAATAAACTCAACTGACTAAAATGTTTGAAAAATGGCGCCAACCGTAAAAGAATACAAACAGAGTTTTTTTTTATTTTCTTCACCCATTCTGGGTAGGTAAAGGGAACTACGCCCAAACGGCCAAGTCTTCAGTAGATTATTATTATTGATATGAAATGAAAATGAAACCTAACCTAATTCATTGAATCAAATCATTAAATCTGATATTGTAACAAATTAGGAGCTTCTTTTTAGAAATATTTGCATGAATCATAAAAACTTCAATAATTTTTTTTTGTAAAAACTTGGTTGTTTTTTCTTTATAATAGACATTATTTTGACAGTTGGGAAAGAGAAGGCACGAGTTTGGAAAAGATAAAGAAAAAGCATGAGTAAAAAAGTGTTTTAAAACAGTTGCTCAAAAAGTGGCGTATTGCAGGGACGAAGAGCGTTCGGAATGTGGGCTATTACATACTCTTGCTTTATATACTCGTAATGAAATATACTACGTATTTCAAACCTTCTTTTGATTTTGTCCTGTTGGTCACGTCTTTCCCGGACGCTCTGATGCATCACACTTGCACGCGAACTTCACATATATCAATTATAAACTCGTTCGTTCACCATTCGAGTCGCCGACAGTCGCCCAACATAGTTGAACTTAGGAGCGTGGCGTGGCACGTAATTTAAACAAAATGACAGCACGTCTCCAAGTTTCTAATTTAACGATTAACGGACTTTTATTAACGGAAGTTGAGTTTAACGGAAGTTAACAAAAGCGTTAACACTTTTTGAAGTTAACTTAAAAGTTAATCCGTTAAGCAAAATGTTAACTTCGTTAATTAACGATTAACGGATTAACGAGTTAATGCCCAGCTCTGTTTATCATAAAGTGTGTAATGTTCTGTACTAATATATTTAACACTTGCTAGGTTCTAGCAACAGGTGATTGTAGACGAGACATACATATTTGGAAACCAAATGAAGGTGGGACATGGAATGTAGATCAGCGCCCTTTAGTGGGTCACACAAGCTCAGTTGAAGATATTCAATGGTCACCTAATGAAAGGTAAATTTCAGTTTATTTAATGTAAATGACTCTTGATTATTGGTTACTAATAATCAAACTATAAGTCTATGTGAGATTGATGTGGATAGAAAATAATTAACAAAACTTTTACATTTCTTTGTGAAGCAAAATTAAAATGGTGAGAACCGTATTTCAACTCATTTTGTGGCTAAGCAGAACATAAATCCAAACAGAGGACACAAAAAGCTAGTTTGTTTTATAAGATTTACATATGGGCATAATTTTCTAGGAATGTATTAGCATCATGTTCAGTTGACAAATCAATACGGATTTGGGACACAAGAGCGGGACCACAGAAAGCCTGCATGCTGACTGCTGAGAATGCTCACCAGAGTGATGTCAATGTTATATCTTGGAATAACAAGGAACCATTTATAGCTAGCGGTAAGCACTAATAAGAACCTAATGATTATTTAATAACAATTTAAAAGTGAATGTAATAAATGAGCCTTTACACAAACAAGGGATTTGATTTGTGTAGTAAAGGTATCTTATGTGCACATATCTTTTGCCAAACTTACATGACAATATGTTTTCAATTACTTGTCACTTATGAATTGATAAAAAAAATTTGCTTATATCATAGGTGGTGATGATGGCTTCCTTCACATTTGGGACTTGAGGAATTTTACGAGCAACTCCCCTGTTGGTACCTTTAAGCATCATACTGCACCAGTAACATCGGTAGAGTGGCACTGGACAGAGCCAAGCGTCTTAGCTTCAGCGGGAGAGGACAATCAAGTCGCTCTCTGGGACTTGGCAGTAGAAAGAGATGATGATGAAGTTATTGATGAAGAACTCAAGGTAAGCAGAGTAATTTATAATGTTTTATGTCTGCCTGAAATCTTTTATTAAAAATGATTCTGTCTAAAGTAAATTTAAATAAGATCGGGGTTAATTCTTATATTTTTAATAAATGATAATATTAAATAAATCATATTTTATTTGTTACAGAATCTACCTCCACAGTTATTATTTATTCATCAAGGGCAGACTGAAATTAAAGAGCTTCATTGGCATAAACAAATTCCCGGCGTCATTGTTACAACTGCGCACACTGGTTTTAATATATTTAAAACTATAAGTGTTTAAAATAAAATATATTAAGTTATATAATAGTTTTATTTCAACATTTCTTACAAAAATATTAATACCATGATTTACAATTGATAACAAATAAACCTTTTTCATTCAGAATGCACCATCGCTAAATTAACAAGATGACGGATTGTTGGTCTGCCATGCGGACAATTCTGAAATAAATAATAATATAAAAGTAGTAATTAAGTTTACATGAATTCAAAAATGTTATATAGAAAGTTCATACCCAAGGCTTGTCTATATCAGCCATATGATCAACTAGTACTTTCATATCAGCTTTACTCAAAGCTGTTCCGATCATAACAGATTTTCTACACGCTCTTGACGCGAACATTGCACGCACACGACTTGGCCGGCAGTATTCCGAGTCATTTTCCTAAAAATTTTATTGTACTTATTATATAATTACTTATATATATGTATAAGTAAACAATAGTATAGTGGGCTGAATTCAAGGTTTACTCACACGCAACATAAATAAGAGTTCTTCAATATCATCTTTGCCAAAGATCCAGTTTTTTGACATTGGAATGGTCAATAATTTAACTCTTTTCGTGGGTAAAGCGTTTTCATTAATTTCAAATGTAAATCCATTCTTTTTAAATATTTGTAGATTATCCATTAATATTTCTTCATTAACTCCTGAGAGCTCTAATTGTTGTGGTCTGTAAAAACGGGTTATAAGGTATAAAATTTCGACTATACAATCAAATGGATTTAATTTACAAGCTTTGTTAACTATGAATGTAGTTATTATTATTACTTACATAACTAATTTTTGACTTGTAAGTTCTGTTGTTTTTTGTAAAGTTTCGAAGTTATATATTTCATCTGTGGCATGTTGATCGATAATAAATAGATCTTCACCTAATCTAGTTATTATAAAACCCAAATTAAACTGACCTATAACAATCATATCTTTAAATGAATCTTTTGATATTTCTCTACTCAATTCTTCTTCACACTTTTTATTGTGAACAGGATTAATTTCACTTTTGAACTTTATTTTATCAGGTTTAATCTTTTGCTTTTGGTTGTTGTATATTTCTGCTAGTTTAGTAACATGATCAATAGATGTTTTCATTGTTATTGATTTTCTATTATATTTTCCAAGTTCTTCTTTGTCAGTTACAATTTCTTGCCTTTTACTTTTAGGTGTGGGAGCAAGTACAGGCTTTACAGGTGTATTTGTAGTTTTACAATAAATTGTTTTTGATTTTTCAATAACAACATCAGAAATATTTCTGATTTGTGTATTAGGTAGTTCATTTGAAAATTCCAAATACATAACTTCAGGTTTTTCATTTTCAGCTGGTATATCACTAGGCTGTTCATCAATATTATTTTCAGGTTCTATTTTTACTTTGCTATTGGATCTGGTTGTGTATAGATCAAGATTTATAATATTTTCAACTTCAGCATTACCATCATTTTCATCACAAAGTTTTATGTCATCTTGATTTACATTTTGATAGATTTCTACTCTTTTCGATTTTGATATAGCATAATCTAATAATGTGTTGGATTTTCTTTTAAGTTCAGGCTTTTTTTCAGTGCTGCCATTTGTTTTAATATCAGATTTTGTAGATTTATTACTAAACTGCTGCATGAATGAATTAAAAATTCTTGGTTGTTCAATATCAGGTACAATTTGTGTATTACTTATTGAATGTGCTGATTCTAGTTTCATAACTCTGGGAATGTTTTCGAATAGCTTACTTATGGAACATTTGACTACATCAAGAATAGCTTTTTCTTTGGCCAAAAATAGTTTTCTTTTGTCAGGTGTAACATTGACATCTACTAATGTTCTCTCTAAGACAATATTAAGAAAAACAAAAGGGTATTGATGAGGATTAAACTGTCTATAAATTTCATTTATAAGTTTCATAATTTTAGTTGGTTCACAAGGTCTTGAGTTCACATAATAAAATTGACGATCAGTACTTGAGCGACCACATCCATGAGCACATGTAGATATATATCCAACTAGTTCTACTGGTGGAGAACCATTTTTGTATCCTTGAGATTTTTGTGAACTTTGTATGCTACCTTGAGTATTTGTAATTTCATTATTCTCAGCATCATTGGAATCTTCAGACAAATCTATTTCTGTATCTTCTACATTTATAGTTTCTTCAGACATTTTCACTTCACCTG
Organism: Papilio machaon; assembly: GCF_912999745.1. Classification (NCBI taxonomy): domain Eukaryota; kingdom Metazoa; phylum Arthropoda; class Insecta; order Lepidoptera; family Papilionidae; genus Papilio; species Papilio machaon. The sequence goes on from NC_059997.1 coordinate 3,277,316, forward strand.
ATAAACCTTTAAAAATATTTTCTTTAATGTTTGGTACATATTCAGTTTTTATGTCCAATAGATTTTCTAATTGTTTAACACCAAACACAGATGCTATATTATCTTTATATGAAATTGATCCTTGTGTTGTAACAACTAATGATTTGGTATTCGAATTAGATTGATTACTACATGTTATACTGAAAAAGTTTTCATTTAAAACATAAAACTTGAAATTAATATAGCTTAAAAATTAAACAATTTAGTGCTACTTACTTTACTCCTAAAGAAATTAAACAATATGCATATAATAAGCTTGTCATTTTATTAAATTCTCTTTTAGAATTCTTATGTAATTCTTTCTGTCTTACTGGAAGTGAAGAAAACAAATCTGTTAAGGTGACAGTTGTTCCGACTTGTCTTGAACATGGTGTTTTATTTATTATATTTCCTTTATGGTCATATTCAATTTTTGTTGCTGTCAATAAACAATTATTATTACACATAATGTTATTCTCATTATTTAGGAAATAGTTATATAATTACCATAGTCTGCACTTTGATGTCTTGTTGTAATAGTTAGTTTGGCTAATGCACATAAAGAACTAAGAGCTTCCCCTCTAAAGCCAAAACTGGACACCCCTAGCAGATCTGAATAGTCTGTTAACTTGGATGTATGGTATTTTAAAGCTGTGAATAACAAGATTTTTAATTATACAATGTTACACTGTCAAAATAATTTTCTTAATAAGTTTGAGATAATTGTTTTCATACAGATATTTCACTAGTAAAATCATTGTGTAAATGATAAAAATGTAATTTTTGTGTTTATTGAATTAATTAAATAAAAACAAATTTACTCAAAGCAGAGAAGTTATCTTCAGTAACACCAGTTCCATTATCTGATACTTCAATGAGGTCAATGCCATGATTCTTTAGTCTTATATCTATTTTAGTAGCACCCGCATCTAATGAATTTTCTACAAGTTCTTTTACTGCTACTGCTAAGCTTAACACCACCTGTAAGTAAAGAAAAAATATTCAGTTGTCTAGATACTAAAATGATATTTATATGACTTAACAATGTTTTGTTTTTAGCAAGACAATTTAAACAATTTTAAAAGTTCTATCAAGGCGGATTCGAATTGCAAAATGCCCAGTTAACTTCACTTCGAAATAAACGTAAGTCTTGTCACTCTTGTTTGTCTTGACTTGGAGAAATAAAATTTACCTGGCCTGAACAAATTTTATGAACTGTGTCCTTGTTTATTGGTTTTATAGCAACTTGCGTATGTTTTGTATTATAATCATCTTCCATTTTTGTGGTTTTTTCATTTACAAATAAATATGTCTTAATATAAAAGAACGTCAAAGGAAAAATTAAATATAAAATTTACTTATTCATCAAACTATCGTGTTATTTAATATTTTAACTTAGTAAATGTAATATTTGTAAGAAATTTTTAAAATCCAGTAAAATAATAAGTTTCAAAATTTCCGTGGCAATTTGGCAAATGACAGTGACAAGTTGGGCATTTGACAGTGTCATGTCAAGTCTATTTGTAAACACTGATTAAAGATATTATTCTTTAAACTATCTATATCTATATCTATATCACTAAAACCACAATTAATGCATAAACTTGTACTGTTGTATAGTAAACGCATTTTATTTTTATATTATAAAAAATAAAATGACCAAGATATTTTGTTTTATTACTCATCACAATTTCTTTCTACCCGACTGTGGCAACATTATTGTTATGTTATCAATGATGATTGATTAATATGAGTCATATTCTCTACAGAATACTGAAAAGTTCGAGATTTTTGTGTGCTAATTGCGTCTATTTATTTATGTTTTAGTTTTTATTTTAATAATCAGTATTATATTTGAAGTGAAATTATTTTGATATGTCTCTAAATACAGCTCACGCCGACCACGGCGTTTTAATACATGCTGGCGAGTGGTAAGTCAAGTTTTAACAAATTTGCATTATTCTTACAAAAATACTTTAAAAGATTATGTTTGCACAACCTCTAAATAAATATTAAGTGTCAATGCAATAAATGGCCATTTTTTGTTTTAATCATAGATTAGCGGGCTAGTAAAAATACCTTAAAAATTCGACGTCAATCAACTTATAAATCTAGCAAATGTAATATTATATCACTGTTAATCTGAAGTAGTGAAAAAGGAATCAGTAGAAAGCTTTTTCCAAATAAATAAATTAAACATGCCTATTGAAATGTTACATCACACATTAAGTTCATTACCTTAATTTTCCCTAAGGATTTCACAATTTTTCATTCCTAGTAACATTAAAATGTGAAATAGATTGCAAATCTATTTTAAATGATTTCTCTGTTTTTTAATTATAAAAATATCTTTATTTTGGTATCTTTTTTCATATTTGATTAATTGTATTATTTAAATATAAGTATTGAACTATTTATGAAATGTTAAAAAAGTCTAGATGGAAGGGTACATCAACAACAAGAACAAGCAAGAAAAAAATCTAGTAAATTATTTACATGTTTTAATTTTGTTTCAGTATTATTATATTTTCTGACAATGTCACTGTTGAGTTCTATGGAAATGAAACTCCTGAGTTCAAAGGCACCAAGACTGGTCGCATGTACCTCACTACACATCGCATGATTTACAACTCAAAGAATACAGCTGATGCTATGAGGTCATTTAGCTTTCCGTTTATAGCTTTGCAGGATGTAAGTATTTACTATTCATGTGTAATAAGTTTTTGGTCTTTCCTATGATATTTCTGCTGAAATTATTATAAAAAATTAGATTATAAAAAATAAATAATATTTCATATTTATGTCTACAATTTAATTATTCATTTATTCTCTAGGTAGCAGTTGAACAACCCATGTTTTCAGCTAATTACATTAAAGGCAAAGTAAGGGCTCAGCCAAATGGTAACTTTATAGGGGAAGTGAAATTCAAGTTAACATTCAAATCTGGAGGTGCTATTGAATTTGGTCAAGCTATGCTTAAAGCTGCACATTTAGGTAAGTACCACTTATTCATGACACAGTATTTGTACTTTGTATAAACTCATCCTGTCTTTGCAACTGCAGCAAAAAAAATAAACAACAACAAACATTTTCTTGATATAATTTTTTTTTGTACAAATCAACCCTGTCACACTATAATAAGAATACTAACTAAATGATAATATTTTTTTCAAAGTCTGGTAAACTGTTTAGATTTTAGAAGGTCATAATGAATGTTTAACCATTAGACTATGTTCTACATCTATGCCGAATTTCATCGAGATCCGTTGAGCCGTTCTGAAGATAACTTCTAACAAACATCCATCCATACATCCAAACATTTGCGTTTATAATATTAGTAAGACGTGCAAAAACATTACCCTTCTGCCTATTAGGCAATAATATAAATAATTAAATTTCAGCATCCCGTCACGCCGCGCCGGACGCTCCGCCGCCGCCGTACATGCCGCCCACAGGCCCGTGGCACGCCGCGCCTCCCCCCGCCTACGCCCCGCCTCCTCAGGGTTACTACGGATGGGTGCCGCCTTACACCGTAAGCATATTATTTTTAATCAGACCTTAACATTTTAGATAGAAAAATAATGATTTGTTCTCAGCTGACTAGATGAAAATGCCTCAGGAATTTGTTTGACTCATTCAATGTGTAACAATAAATCTGCAATATTATACTAAGCTAAACTTTTTGTCCAGGCATTCCCAGATCAACCGCCACCAAACTCGGTGTTTGTCTCCAATAATCCACCTCCATACCCGGGCGTGGCGGGTGCCACTTACCCGGCTGGCCCCGGTTTTTCCGGCGCTGGGAGTCCTTCTGGCGCTCCCCCGGGTTACCCGGGCGCAGCCGGAGCAGCGCCACCCGGATATCCGGGAAATGCCACCGCTCCGCCCGGATATCCCGGTGGCTTCAGTGCTCCCGCCCCATCCACTGGCATGTCTTCTCGAGGTAACATCCAAATATAACATATATACCCAGATGCACAAATGTTTAGTTTATTTAGAGTTTTTGAAAGTTTATTTGTATTTTATATTTAGGTTGTTATAAAATAGTTTTTTTTTTTTTAATTCTTATGAATTTAGTAATATACGTAAATTTGATATTTGTACATTAATGCTACAAGTATTTTACGATGTATTTTAATTTATTTAATTATAAAGTAATGTTAAATAATAAACTTAGAATAAACTTTGATGTTGTTTAGAATTATAAATATTTAGAGAGTAGAGTTGTTTGCAATAGTAAATGTTATTTCAGATGCAAAAGCTGCGGAGGCTGCTCAAAGTGCATACTATGATCCCAATCAGCCGCAGACGGCGTATGTTCCGCCTCCATACAATGTAAGTACATTATAATGAAATTAAATCTCATTCGACTCTCAGAATGCAAACAGGTCGAAAACTTGTCATAGGATCATTGTACGTATTAAATTATAGATAAATCTTTTCATCCTAGCATCTTTTTGCAGTTTTCTGTAAGAAGTTTGTGTCTAAATGGGTCGCGAATTTAATTCTTTAACTATGCTGTGGCCAGTTTTATCTTGAACTAAAGTATTGTAGATAAACTCGTTATATTACCTTTTTCAGGATCAACCGCCGACTTATCAGGAATCTACATCAAAGAAAGAAAACTAAAGCATTGTCCACATTACCACATGTCCTATACTTGCTATTCATTACCCAAAAACGTATAAAATTTATAAAAAAAATTTGGCTAAACTGCGAATATCTTCGTTTCTATTCTAATAACATTCCGTTTTCATGCTTTCTAAGCATTTCGTATTGTTATTTGAAGTATTTATCCATTTAAGGTAAAAATATATTAAATGAAGTATATAGTTATGTGTATAAATAATTTAAATACATACATAGGTTCTTATATATTATATTATTAATTGCTCTAAAATCGTTTATTTAAATCGATTAGGAGGAATCAATCGTTGACGACCGTTTGAATTAAAATTATTCAACGCAGCAATTCTTATAAGAAAAAACTGTTACCAATATGATATACTAGCGACCCGCCCCGGCTTCGCACGGGTGCAATGCAAAATATACCTACTACAGAATGTCCTTATACACAACGTTCACATTAGAAACCTTTAAATTTATCAGTGTTTCTCTACTATATTATGCATTTATTATACATACAAACCTTCCTTAAGAATCACTCTATCTATTAAAAAAAACCGCGTCAAAATCCGTTGCGTAGTTTTAAAGATCTAAGCATACATACGGACATACAGCGAAAGCGACTTTGTTTTATACTATGTATTGATGATGTTATGTGGAAAAGATATATAATTTTAGTATCTAAGAACCTATGTATGTTTTGTTAGAAAAAATGTATTACTATAAAAGTTTGATATATGAGACTATTATAATGTGATATCCCAAATTATTATTTTACTTTGTGTCTGCTTTAAAATTGTTAGGTGCTTCGTACACAAGATAACGTGTTATATTGAAGTGGCACTTTTTAGTTTTTTATCTTATTGTTATTAAGATATTTTATTTCAAAATAAAGCGAATAAATTAATGAAAATATGTGTTTTGATTTTTACTAAAATATATTTTACTCGACTCCGTCCAAGCGGAATTAAAAAAAAAACGTAATAAGTAGCATATGTGTTCTTCCAGACTATGTTCTATATCTGTGCCAAATTTCATCAAGATCCGTTGAGCAGTTACAGAGATACCTTCAAACAAACATCCATCCATCCATCTGTTTATAATATTAGTAAGATAAGAACGTAAATGCAATAATTTTTAATTGTGTGTAAATATCTTAAAAATAGAAAAAACAAGGGAAGCATTTATTTAGGAGTGGTGTAATTAAATGAAACGGATGGAAAAATAAGTCTTTCGATGGACGAAAGTATAAGTTACTATTAGCTTCAACGGCGGAAACCGATTCATTATAGTAAATTTTTCAATAAATAAAATAAACAAATAATAAAACAAACCACGCTTAAAGGTAATTCGACAACACCTAGTTACCATCTGGAATGGCGGGACCATGATTTGCGGCAAGAGCGTCGCCAGCCGATGGTCTAAGCTAGATCTATGGTGGCAAGTAATAAAAATTCTTTTTTTTATCCAAAGGGAGCGTTTATTCACATGTAGTCCAATCTCTTAAGATAATGCAAGTAGTTTTTGCTTTATCTATGTGGATATATGGGGATTGAAGGCCCTTCCATCGACGCCCATGTGTGGTAGTGCGACAAGGCAGTTCACACTTGTAAAAATCTTGATGGATGTCATCAATTAAAATTTTTTTGTATTAAAAATTGTAACTGGATTGCGAAGCCAAGATTAGCGGAACGCATAGGAAAAAAAATTGTTATAAAACCTAAAAACGCTTTGCTTACTGTCCATCTTAAACAGCGCTGTAAGAAGATTACTGACAAAGTCATCGTAAAATATAAAAAAGACAATCATGAAAAATCTTATGTCAATCATTTTAAAAATCTAAAAGTATAAATAAATTAATAATTATGATAAAAAACTGTTCGTAACACAGTAACTATAGTTGAACATGTTTATTATGGGTAAGTTACGTAATTATGTGTTAACCAAATTCAAACCATATTATACAAGCGTACTTTGACAACTATAAGAAAGAAGCCTAAAACTGCCACTCATTAACCCTTGAAGCTCTTTCATGTGATACAGAATTTTTGTTGTGTTCAGTTTTGTGTGTGTCTTGTTAAATATATATTTTATGATGTTTACCTATTTAAATTCTCAAAGTAGAAGAAAAACCTTCTATATAAGTTTTTGGGTTTCCTCTCTTGAATACAAATAGGATCTTTGTATAAAAGTAGTGCGATAGGAATTAGAATACAAAAATTAAATTTAGTATTTAATTCCCGTAATATTTTGGTATAGTTTAAACGTTTACATGTATTTGGTTTTCACACTTGACAGCAAAAATCATTTAAAAATATTTTTTCTTTTAACTATAGTGTAAAAACTGAAGCTGGAGCAAGGTCTGGGTAAATTATCAAAGGTGGCAATATAACATGAGTAAATATTGTGAGTACTCCTTCATGCTATATTACCTTTAACCGCGAATATAAACGTTAAAACTTTTTGACGAATTCTTTCACCAATTACGGGACAATAAAAATGTTTGTGTTTTAAAACTATAGGTAAGTTCAACAATTTTATGTAGGTTATAATGAATTACATGAGTGGCAGTAATGGCTTCTTTTAAATATCTTCTTTTACTAATGCAGATTTTTTATTGCAGAGTAAAATCTCGTCGATGGCTCCTGCAATCCACCCGCCGTGCACTCCGTCAGCCTCCTGCGCACCAGTGCGATGCCATCCCACACCGCCGCCATGCCAGAATCCCGAAAAATGTTTAAGAAGAACCACCTCCAAAGGGATAAGACACTGTCAGAGTGCCCTCTCTATAATGGCAACAAAATCGAAAACAAAATGTAGTAGTTGCGGAAGGTTCAAGGGTTCTGATAATCCAAGAAATGTAAAGCAAATCGAAAAATTTTTAAAAAGGAAATCTAAAGAAGCAAAACTAAGAAAGAAAGATAGATTGACGGGAAGTCACAGTTACATCAAGTATTTAAGGAAGCAAGGCACGCCGCGGTCCAAGACCGAATGCTGCGCCGGCAAAGGACATAGAGGTCGACTTAAGAAGAAAAAGTGCTGTGAAATTTTGTAAATTCTTCACTGTAGTTGTTACTTACAACACATACTCGGTTATTTGTATTTATATATTTACACTTGTGTGAATTTTATTTTATTCTGTTCATAATATGTTCAATAGCATGCAGAATATTCAGATTATAAATTTCCTTAAACATATTCTATTACTGAAATAAAAAATAGCAAAACTCAAAATTCGTTTCTCTTTAAACCTTAATACATTTCCTATTTTCGATCAACATTTATTAATATTTTTTTAGTGAGTGTTTTGCTATTAATGTTTATTTCAATTTTCAAAATTGACAAAAAGCATTTTATAATTTCAGCTACATACTCGCTTAAGAGTTTGAAACCTTGTGTATCGGCACCATCATGTAGCGTACACAGGCACCGACCCCGGCCCGCTCCGTGCCCAGAACCGGACAAGTGCTACAAGAAATGTATCAAACGCAAGAGGAAATGTCCCAGCGCCTCCGCAAATGTCAGCAGGGGGGGCTTGCCCTGCGACTGCGCCAGGTTGCAGTCCAAAGAATCCAGAATGAGTAACAAAAAATCACATAAAACGCATAAAAAACGAATGCGCAAAGTTATGCGGACACGATCGATGGAATCGCGTTGGCGTAAACAGAAAAAATGCTGTGTTATTTTGTAGAACATTTCATGACTTAAAGAACCACAGCAAATAATTTTCGGTCTATAATTCTATAGCTCATATTGTATGAAATCAAATGATTTGTATTCCAATTGCTAATGAAGAATTTTTAAACAAAAAAAATATCTTGTCTTTTATGAACATGTTTGTTAATGAACTCATAAGTTGTAATGCTGAAATAATAGACTTGCGATATTAGACAACAGCTCCTTGGTTTTATTTTAACAAGGTTAATTTAACTAGCCTAATAGTTTTATGTAGATCTTAAATATTGATTAAACTTGGCTAGCTAGCAGATGACCACAATCACGCAGTTCGTACAGAATGAGTTTTGATTTAGTGTGTTTATTTTTTATTTCAAATAAAAAAAATACAGTCAAATTGATAACCTCCTTCTTTTTGAAGTCGGCTAAAAATAACGTCTTTCGCCTTCCTACACATGCACCTAGCACCATTTCAAATATCTCTGAGGATATGATTTTATCAGATTATAAGTTCCGCTTATTTAAATCTCAATAAATAGATAAAAAGATGTCCCCTGTTACTTAGATCACGAGGGCGGCATACTGGTGCCAGCACCTCTTTGGGGGTGTTTGGGCTTCCCACATGGAGTTTGGAGAATGCTAAAGGTATAATCAGTGAGTTTTATTACAGCCTAGTGATTAGGTAGTTAACGTCCACAGTGGTGATCAGGTCAAATTTATATAAAACTAGCTTTTACCCGCGACTCCGTCCGCGCGGAATAAAAAATAGAAAACGGGGTAAAAATTATCCTATGTCCTATTCCTGGTTCTAAGCCACCTCCCCACCAATTTTCAGTCAAATCGATTCAGCCGTTTTGAGTTATAAATAGTGTAACTAACACGACTTTCTTTTATATATATAGATAGATAAGTTCAATAAGAGTAACTTAAACTTTATACAATAAAAATATTATTGAAGTACAGTAAGAAACTTGAAACTATTTTTGTAAAACCTTTCTTTCTTAAATTCTATACAGATAGTATTAAAAAAAATATATCCTACGATTTTATTCTTTGTTTGACGTTTAGTTTTTGTATCTGTACTCATGCCGGTTGGATAGGGGCGTACCTATTTGGTATTTCGACATATCGATACCTTTTGTTGGACAATAATTGTTTTTTTACAGGTCATTACATCGTTTTTATGATGCGTTTTGATCATCTCCCTGGCAGTGTGGGGTCGGCGCACAAGGATTTATAACGCTTAATATTTGAGATTAATTTTTACGGCTTTCCGCCTGTCTTTCGCCAACCGTACTTGGGAGTGATAATGCTTTTTACCTATAATTTTTAGATTAAATAAACATTCAACAAAAATGCCATAAAGCCGTTTTTCAACGATAATATGTAATCAATATTGAGAAGCTGATGTTGTAACAACATAGAAAAGTCATATTTTTCTTTCGAATAATTTATTGAATGCTTTTATTATTTTTAAATCTGTTATAAATCTATACAAATTTATTTTGACACATATACATATCAAAATATTATTTGAAACAGAATTATATTCATTGTTACTCTTTTTATTATCGACATTATCAACATACATTCACCAGAACGGGCAACCCTAGGCAGCATTAAAAAATTATGGCAGTGTAGTGAGTGGTTGGTTGGAAATTACCGATTTGTGAAAAATTAGAATTCGTACGTTTCAGTTGTAATTTTTTTTTTCGTTTAATGTACGCTGTCACATTTTTAGATCATCAAAGATATTTGCTTCAATTGATATCAATACATCATACTTTCGCTTAAAATTTGGTTTTCTTCGGAGCTGGCCTGGATTATTGACGTTTCATATGCCTGTATAAAATAAGCTTCCGAATGCTGTTTGTTTCGGTGTACGCACTGATTGTAGATTGTGGGCGTGCGGTTTGATTTTAGTAGTATACCAGAGAAATATTGGATATTGTGGAAAGTGCAATATTGTGATACATTTATTTCATTAATATGTGGTACGAATTGGCACTGATGTGGCAAACCGGATCGCATCAAGGTGGAGAAAACGTGACGCTTTTATAAGGTCAGTATCTGTTTTCTTTTCTATTTATTTTTATAGCCTTAGAAATTAAACTTACATTATGTTTATGAGTCGTTTGTACGTTAATTAGTTATCTTTAGTTACCTACAGTTAAGTAAGTGTCCCCATACAAATAGTACATAAAATATTTTTTACTTTTATTCAGTTAAATAATTAGTCAATTTAATTTGTAAATATAATTCCAAAAAAATCATAATGGTTATGTTTAAAAGGAACATTTTTTTTTTAAAGTTAATATCTGTAGTAATATTGTAAAAAGAAAAGGTTTGTATATTTTTATGTGTTTATGCAAAAACTGTTGACCTATGTCTCAATAATTGGTGATTTATTATTTTTTAAATATTTTTCAATGTTTCTAATTACAACATTCAGAAGTAATAAACATTAAAAATCTCTATGTTTATTACAATAGGTTTACAGTTCACACAAATTTTCACATGTTGTGTATGGTAAAATGTCAGTGAATGGTTGTATTTCTTCTACATATTTTTCTATATTTAGATACTCTGTCATATGTCTATAGACATGACATTTTTTGTACCTAACTAGCTGTTGCCTATAATTTCATGCTCATGGTGGATGCATTTTCATTAAAGCCAAATTAAGTTACTCTCCTACTTGATTTTAATGGAAATTGTTTTTTTCTGTTATTATTTCATTCTGATATTGATGTAAAAGATATCAGTTAATATTAATAATATTATTAAACTCAATGCATTTTGTAATTGTATCTTATAATAATTTTAATGTGATAATACAGTTTGGAAACCTATTTCTCAGGTCTCAGGTTTTCTTAGGACCCCTGGTGTAAATCAAACAAAATATTCACATTGATTGATTTTTGATTATCTATTTAAATGTTTCAATTAATAGAATTGTAGTGTTTGTATGTTATATAAAAATATATTAATATTTCCTACACAAGATCAAATGATAATGATGATTATGATGTATTTGTATTGCTTGTACAATATGTGTCAGAAATGTTTTACTTTTTAAACAGTTTTTCAGTAAATATTAAATCACATTTTAAATTAAACAAACAGTACTCAGTATAGAAGGGAGCTGTTACACTATTTCTTGTTTAAATATGAAATGGTGTAAAATTGTAATAATCTTACTAATATTTACGAAGAAATGGTTTCATAGATGATGCACACAATGTACCGTGTAACTGTAGAATGGAAATCAAATCAGGAAGAAATTTGGAACAGGATGCAGTTATATGCTACATCTAGATATGAGATAAAGATGATTTTAATTATGTAATATAGGTAGCTAAAAATAAGGTAATATATGTGAAAGATTCTAAAAATATTGTGGTATTTTCAAATTTTGACGTAAAAGTTGAGTTATGTTAAAGGATAAAGTCAGGTTTAATTTGTAGTTTTTAATTTCAATTCAGTACTTCAATAGGAAGTAATGTATAGTAAATAATTGTAAAGGAGATTTATTTATAGTTTTTTTTTAATAAACATTACACATTCACAAACAGATAAAGCAATGATAAGCTTGTTAATGTTTGCATGTCATTTGTTACTGCAATCATATATAATTTTACGTTAATTTGATTTCAAATTTAAGTCCAAATTAATTTGGTTATTTTATGCAAACTTTATTTTTTTTCGTCATTTTTAAAATAGATGATGTCGGACCATCAGTAGCTCATTCGCTCACCGTCGAGGGCGGTTGTGACGTGTCCAAGTGGAAAGGAGTCGCCCCTTAGCCCACCCTATATTGAGCACCCTTCGCTCTTTACAATGACTGCCGTACAAACTACGCCGCTCTCATATCTAATGCTAGCGCTCTAGTTAATGTTCCATAATACATACATGTAGGACATGTTATAATCTAAAAGTCGTCATTGATGCTACCACATTTTTATATTACATTGCCATAAAATAAATTTACACGTCTTTTACACCGATTTACGTAGAGATAGTTACAACAATATTTAATACAACACAACGTAATATGGCTTCTAACCTTTATTTATGATAGTTTATTTTGGTCTTTTTCACAAATAGGAAGCCAATGATATTGTGCACTAGTGGTAAAAAAAGAATTCTATTAAATGACGAGGTTAATGACATTGTTCATAATAATAATAGGTCTAGGGTTAGTGCTTTTTTATTGAAGGGTCCTTTTGCTCGCCCTTTACGAATGCCAAATCATTTATATGGCTTCCCTTACTAATTGTTTGCCTAAGTGGAAATATTACGGAGCTACGGTTCCATTGGTGTCGTAATCAAATCAACAACGCGCAAAAAAAACTACGCTTGATTAATCGTGAGGTGTCAAAATGAAGGTTGGTGCCGTAATAGAGTACATACTGTAGTTATACTAGTCATTTTTTAGATTTGTTTATTTACTATTAAACGCAAAATGTTCAAGATGTTAATAGGATGTCTTGTGCTTTTGTAGTTTACTTTCACACATTTTATATCTAAGTTCCTACGTACAAAGTGAAAATGAACACATTCCGTGCCCACCGAAATAAAAGCGGGGCGTTGTATTTACGTGAATTTCTTTAAATGAACGACGTAGATATTCATGATGAACACACAAATTAGACAGTGAGATATAGCTTTGAATGTCGCCTATGTTTTTCAGCGATGCGATGGTTAAAATATTAAAGTAAATTTATGTTAGTTTTTTCTTTTTAAAATTCGTATAAAGCAACTTTGTTGGGTATAATAATAGTACATTGTTGTGAGAGTCACGGTTTCAAGTAATTACAAATTTACGACTTATAGTTTTACTTACCACGCAGTAGGCGGCGACGTATAACGTAACGACGTATGTTAGTGACAAGAATGTTTAGAAAAAAAAATGTTTTCTTGGAATAACTTAATTTATTTTTCTTTAAATTATTCTCGGTCTCATATAACTGATATTGGTTTGAAGGTAAAAGTTGAAATATAGATATCACTTGGTCACCTTTTGGCAAAAAGTTAAGGAGCAATCCGTGACATATAGGTGACAAGGGCTCATAAAATATTGACCTTTAAAGAAAGATACTTTTCATAAGTAGCCGTGATATTTTGATCGCATAATAAATCTTTTCATATATTTTTTTTCCAAACTTCTGTTATCGATGGTGATATCAAAAGTTTTTCTAAATTGGGAATATAGAGTCAAGGTTACTTGTTATAATATGTATATTGAGGTGGCAAAATATCATGGGACTTTTTTTAATTCTTGCTAGATGCACGGCGATAGAGACAAGAAACATCTTCTTTCATTATTCATTAGCTTCAGATAAAGTGTTTGCATCTCTTTAAAAACGAACTCTTAACAGCGCACAAAGATACTCTTGTTTTAATTGTATCGTAAAAAACATAGGGGAAGGTCGTTTCATTTGCGTCAGAGAAGATATAGTTTGAAATTAATATATTATAGATTTCAATTAAGAAGAGTTAAGCCATTGTAAGTCTAATATAATAACCAATTATCTGTTGATCGTTTGTTCTTTATTCTAGACGGAAAATAGATGACAAAAGACGAGATGAATTCAGTAAATATGAATAGAAATATATTTTGCAGCGGAGATAATTGGTTTCCGATAGCAAAATAGACTCGCACTGGGATTGTGAAAGTTGCTTGTGCAACTTTGCGAAAATAGCTGGCAACTTCATGCATGACTTACTGATGGAAATATCGATTGTAGGTCAGGTCGGGGAAAATTACTTCGTCATCCGTACATATGAACATTATTACCATAATATTGTTTTTGAAGTGCAAAAAAATTGTGTAAAATAATAACGAACGTTAATCAAAATTGTCCACAAACGTGTAATATTTATGAGGTGGCTCGGTAAACATTCTATTATTTGAATGCGTTAACACCAAGACAATGTTACACAAAAACATGAAAAAAACCTTACCGTCATCTTTGTAAATTTCTCCTAGATTTGACGACGACCTTGTTCTTTTTAATTTATTAGTAAAATGCTGGATTTGTAATTACTACTGTCTGGTCTTGTTGGTGGAAAAAGTTCTATGTTAGGGTTAGCTTAAAACTCTTTACTAATTAAGCTTTGTAAAGTAAAATGTCAATACATTAAAATCCTATAAGATCGGATAGTGCAATATTTAGTGTAATATAATATTTAAAATAATATTAATATTATCTATGTGCATTCTATTCCATTTTCATGTTTAAACGTGACGATTCATGTAAAGAAAATATATAAATTAATGCAAGTAAATAAACTGTTAGATAAAGTCGAACGGTCTTTCAAGCTATTCAGTGTCGGCCTATGCCACAGGTATTTCCGTAAATAAATTAACCACTAACTCGAACTTCTTAAGACGTAACAAGTTCTTTGGTATCGTGTTTATTTTGAAAAAATTAAAGACGTTTTCCAAGCGTTGGAAAATAAAAGCAATGACTTCGGGGAGTAGTAGACGAAAGCATCCGTGCTTTGAATAGAACTACACCTGAAGCGATATAAGCTCATCTCGTACATTATAAAAAACGTTTTTGAATCACTCTGAAAATCCTGAAGGAACGCATATGATGGAAGATGAACGATGGTAAATATAATATGGAGACACGTTAATACCGATTTACGGAACATCTTTTATATATTGAATAGTTTTCACATATTTGAAACTACGAAAAAGTAATAAAATATATCTTTAAGTCCTATTGTTATGTTAAAAGATTCTAATAATAAGTTTGCTAGGGTCAAAAATTTTCTGCAATTTTTTTGTATGAATCCGAGCGATGGTTTGTGTACGTGGTTGTCGTAGTTGTAATCCGACGCTTTTTACAGATGGGAGAGGGCGCGCAGCGAGCGGGCGGGCGCGCGGCGTCGGGTGACACGCGTTGCGCCGCGAACTGCGGCCTGCCACTTGTTCAGTACGTATCAACTTTTGTTGCCCTACCCTATCCACACATTCTTAACTTATAATTACCATTTACCCCGACTACCTGTATTAACACACCTTTATAACCACATCCTGATGTGGTATTATGTCTTCCTGTGTGAAGATAAACTTGTGACTAAAAGTCATCGTATTATGTTATTTTGAATACCTGATGTTAAGTGATAAATGCACAAGTACTAGGAAATTACAAATTTATTATTGTATAGTATTAATATAAATAGGATAAATAATGTATCCTCTAATAAGACACGGCTAGTGCAGATGTCAGTAGGCCATTCGGTTAGCAATCTATGGGGTAGCCGTCGGTGTCGACGCAGTAGAGCACATCTCCGACGTTCTGGTTCCGTCGGTAGTTGCCGTTCGCCAGGCACACTTCTGTCACAGTCATGCCACGCTCCGGGAAATACATCATGGTGTCTCTTGCACAATCTGTGAATAACAACGCATCAACACATAATAGTATCTTTCCATCGGCTTATATTATTTACGATATTCATCTTAACGAATTAAAGATTCCATGTCAGACAAACATTAACCCAAGAGATTGATTGATTGACAGACAAACATAATACAATACGGTAACAGCCAAAAAGTTTCTTTTGGCTGTTACCTAATGACATCTACACATTGCAGTTTTCAAAATTAATTAACCGTAAAATGTTACACACTTGTAACACATATTAAAATCACAAGTTTTCACTGTCGTACGAATTGTCGAGAAACGTATTGTCATCGCTCTCATTCTATTTGAAAACGAGAGACAAGTATATATTTTTGTAAATGTGTTTAGGCAGTGAAAACTCACGGTTATAGACACTCAAATACGTCACTAATCCGGTCGATATATGGTTCTTCCGAACTTAAGCGTTCACCGTAATTACTTATGAGATTTCTACATAAGTATTATGTGGGATCTTAGAGTATGTAACAAATTTTAATACTATAATAGCCCTCTTTCCCTGAGATTATAAAAACCTTTAGACAACAGGTGTTGAACTCATTTTATATATGAGAAATTCAAAGAACAGAACTTTAATTTCTTCTCGGAGTAATGTTAATATAACAAACATCAATAAAAGTTAAGAAAGCATAGACTAAAGGTGTAAAAACACGTCAAATAGTCATTGATTTTCACGTGTTGGTGATTGTATCGTCACTTTCATGCAAGCTGCTTTATCTTCGATATGCTAGTTTGACGATTTCGAACTGTGAAAGCCTTCGCATACTCGTGTGGAATGCAACGGTATAATTAATTATGCAATTGGTAAAGTTATTGCCTACTATATTGGTGAAGAAAATAATTATAAGTAAAAGTATGACGTGATTAGGTACTTTCTTCGGCAGACTTTATTTTTAATCATTATACTTTTAATGTAACAAACAAGAAATGCCCTAAAACTTATTACAAAATCCAAGCGGAAGCGCAATCTACGACTGATCGTAAATCAATCGTCTATACATTAAGCTATTGCCGTTGAAAATAAGGAATACATTCGTTTTTTACACATGAAAAATGAAACCAGCATATTGATTATCAATTTTTATAGTAAACAATGTTATGAAACGTACTCAATGCTTCATAATATAAGTCGATTTATTAATATAGACCGAGTGAGGTATTGCCAATTTTGGATTTCGACTCCGCATGTGGTACCGATATGTATCGACGAGGCAGTTAGAAACAGGTATATCACAGTTTACGCCTTATTAAATAATAGAAGAATATACAATTAAAATCTGTATTATTTTAATACACCAGAAAAATTAAGTTATAGACTCTGGGAGTAGTTATTAGAGTTAATTAATTCTTTTTGCATTTGACAATAATTAATTAAGGTTAATAAATTAATTTTGATTAGATTATATACGATGAATGGCGTGAGGGTCAGAATCTTGCAGCTAGTGTTCTAAACTTAATAACACTAGAATAATTATTTAATGGATATCTTTAGTTCATCACAACACATTTATTTTGTTTTTAATCCATTAGTAAATAGACCATGGTAATGTATTAAGTTTTTGTCGTACTTTTCCCGCGTAAAACATAACCTCAATATGTGTAATTAAGCTGTATATTAATGGTTTTAGGTATTAAGGTTAATTTTAGGTTCATTTTACTTTTGTGTTCGTTTGCTGATGTCTTTCAAATGGACATTCTTATGTTTGTATGTATTTTCTAAAATTATGTTAAGAAAAACTTATTATTAAGTAACTTATTTAATATTTCAATCAATATTCGTTCCGAATGTAATAAGCTAAATAATTAAAATAATGTAAGGGGAATTAAATTCATTTTTTTGTAAATGATAACCCAATGTTATCGAAGTAAAGCGACTTATCCTTGAATATACTATGCAGTGTCAGTATTGTGTTGTCGAAAATGTATCGACTATGTATGTAAATCGCGATCGCTCTTGAATTCGGTAAGAGTTTCGATTGGCGACATTCTCTTGACATTCCATGAGTGGTGTGCTGTGGAATGAATGGAATCAGGTACTGTGTATGTCGGTAATGGGGTCACGGTCGGCGACCGGTCGCGCTGCGTGTGCGCACTAACGGTATTCGTGTTCTTCCGTTTATCTCACCAGAATTGCAAATATATTACCGAAGAAACAAGCTTGTCCTTAAAAATACCACTTTATTACAGGACAGAATAATCGTATTTGCTTCTTTTGCCATCCCTAAATGAAGGTGATCATTATGACAACTTGAATTCTCGATACAGTCGCGCGTTATATAGAAACGTGTACTTTTACCATTGTTACTAATCGTATATATTGAGTAAGAAAACTCATAGTCAGGGCTGGGATGTTATTGATTTGGTTGTTGTTTTTCAAGCTCTACATTAGAATTTAAATCGATGCAAATGTTTGTTTACGAATCTGTAGAGTATTTTTCGTGCTTGCAAACTTTTCCATGTTGTTGTGGTACGCAGTGTGCAAAAAAAGGGACGATGTTTTTAACGACGACTTGAAACGACTTGAATAATTTACTTTGTATTAAAATACATAATGCTAATTGTCATAAATCCTCGGCGATGGATTAATACAGTTGATACGTATTTTAACGCGTCAGTAACGCAATCCTGATTACCTAAAGTAATCCAATTCTTGGTTCAATTGAATCCGATTAATACGGTATTTTATAGCTTTGACTTAGATACTCATTATTACCAACTAGGTAGCAAAAAGGAGTAAAAGTGAGCAACTGATCATCAGTAGATTCCAGAATAAGATTCGATCGGGATATCATTGTATGGATGGATGCTCTATTTGCGCATGGTGATGTCATGTCTTAGATTTACCTACTTAAATGGGTGAAAAAAGTTTTATTAACGCAATCAACCTACCTTAAGTTAATTTGCATGAATGTATATTTTATTTTATTTATAATTAGCGGCGGCATTGTTGTTGCATCGTGGCGAATCTACACATACCTATACAAATACGTACCACAATAAGAGAAGCAATTACAAAATGATGTTTTTGCAATTAGGGTCAATTTAGTTACATGTAAAAATTTGGTAATTCCAAAAATGCGTTCCTTTTGCTCTCATGTGGCTAAAAAATTAATTAACTTTTTGTTTTGCTAAATTATTTTAAGAGGAATTCGTTCTACTTTTTTAATTTGTATCTTGTACTACAGTTCTCCATGTGTGAACGGTACAATAGTCTGCATACTTGACGCGAAATCTCTGATCGACTTTTCGATGGTGTGCTTAACGACTTTATAAATAGCCAATTAGCATTTTGTATCAAAGTAAAAAATCCATTCGTAGCAATAATTATTACTTATTAAATTATTAATTCATGACGTGTAATTGAAAGTGAAAAGTAAAAAAAAAAATTTTTTTTTATAAAAAGTAGCTATTGAAATTGTTACTGCCTTATTGAATTCTTATGGCCTTGCCACTTTATTATTGTAAACGAAGGACTACGATCAATTGTCGCCGTGATTCAAAAGGTTATTGGTTTATACTGACTTACCGTAATTGGGTTAAATTAACCTAGTTATATATAAATTACCCAGTGTTAAAAAAAGGTTATTTAAAAAGTTATGTAAAAGATTAATCAGATCTCAAAGTGTATTTTTGTCTGTATTTGAACGTATTTTGCCTCCATTCAATTGGTTTTCACTATTTTATGTGTAGATATAGACAATACCAATTTAATGTAGGCAAAATACGTTCTAATTCTTCTTATTGCAGCTGCGTTCGTTAACATTTTTTCCTATACAAACTGTTTCAATAAGTCTCTGAAATAAAAGATAATTTTACACTTACTGCAATTCATTCCGGACATTTCACTTGATACCGTCTGCCATGATCCAAGAATCTCACCTTGGCGGTCAGTACAATATGCTCTGAAAAATACAAACATATAAGCAAACCGAAATGCATAGTAACACAAACACATAATGGAAACATAATCTAGGTTATTCGCTATATGAGCGACGGGTTCTAATGATGATGAATAATTTAACTCAATTTATTACGTTTTCGGTTAATAGTGGGGTGGTATATACCTAAACAAAAAACAGCCTTGAACGTTTATGTATTTAAATATTATTATGTAAATTTTCATCACAAGATGTTTGTTTTTGTTGGATTGAAATAATACAAAATTTTCTCACGATCGTTTTACTCGAAAGTTGTAGCAGTCGACTGAGATTTTAGTCAATTTTTTTAACATACAAGACTTGTACTAAAATAAATTATCTGGATTACAATCATAACAATTTTTAAGAGAATGACCAGGATTCAATAATTCATCCCCGTCGTGTGTGTGTCGTAGAAATTAGAAACTCTTTAGTCAAAAGTCACTATACATGAGGTCATTATGTTCACTTATATCCTCAAACGGCCGGTCTAAAAGATATAACCACTTGTGTATTCTCTTTATCATCGATTTTTTAAGTATAATACGTACTCACATGCCATTTCTGATCTGATAAGGTCCATAGCTTCCGTCATAGTCGCAGAAGGTGACAGGATTTCCTAAGAAATTTGTACCATGCTCAGATTGCTCCTTATATATCATATTCAATGCTTGAACGATACTTTCACACTTTCGGAGATACTGTTCGCCGATCACACCAGAACTATCTGTAATTTTCAGTGGTAAAAATATATGTTTCGAAAGAAGTTAGAAATGCTTTCGGTTTTTTATTCGAATGGTGGAGTGAAATAGTTTATGCAGCAACTAACTTATAAATATACCTTTTATAGAGTTCATTTAGATTTAAGAGATAACATTAAGATGACTTTAGTTGTGCGATGTCATGCGATTACACTGAAGTTTTGTATTTGAACAAGTGCAGTGCAGTTGGAGGTCTTTGTTCGTTGTTCATTATAAGTCTGATTCACTTCCTTTTGTGCAATTTATTTATTAAGATATAGCCTTAATAAGTATTGCCTTAATTACTATTAACAACAAGATTGAATGTAAAACCTTTTTATATAGCATACCCGACTTAAGTAGAAACGTTAGCTGAAAATTGAACAGATACAGATAATGATGTGCCCTTAAGAATTTCTTTTTACCCGAGTAACATTACCAAACTATAAGAAATTTCTTTCATTTCGTGAATAGCACGTTTTCCTGCCGATAACGATAACATATAGAGAGCGACCGTCAAATCTGCCACAGAATTGGGCCGTGTACTATCTTTAAGGTCATTCTTATTCTTATCGATTAAAACTATAGAAAAACGCTAAATTTACACACAGCATGGCAGATGTTTCATATCCTCTTCAGGCACAGGATGAACGACGGGCTGGCCGGTCTTTGGTTCAGCGCACCAGCACATGCCGTCGTCGCATTGCAGCCGCTCGTAATCGCCGGACGGTGTGCAGTGCAAGCTAACCACACTCCTACCTGAATCCTCCAGTTCCTTTCTACGACGGCTGCAAGCTGAAATTATACTATCCTGTTAGATTTCTACACTTCCTTTACCTTTAAATTCAAACACGGATCTACATGTACGTAATTCCGGTGCGATTTCAACTTCATATTAAATTTCCCTTCTTCTAATTATTATCGTTGTAATCATATTCATCCAAGTTTAATATTACCTGATGTTAGTTAAATGAAGCATAATGTTAGATCGTGTCACGTTAACAGGTAATGTAATACAAAACTATTTTCGATAGCGCTTACGTGGTTAGTAGGAGGAAGTTAGGAAGGTAAAAATTTTAAAATTACGTAATTATAGTGTTCAAACGATTTGTATTTTAAGTTATTATATAAACATTTGAAGATGTACTTCGATTTTAATAAAAGCTAATTTTGTGTTAACTAATTAGATAAAGCAAAACATGAGTGTTGCAATATAGACAGACTCTCACGTGTTTTATCTAGATACTATTAAAAAGAGATAGCAATCACTATGTGTTACATCGGTTGTATTAGTCTTTTTAATAGTAGTATAATAAACATCCATGCCAAAAACCCTCTAAGATGTTTATGTAAACTCGAAGTAACATAAAAAGTACTTAAACTACCTTAAAGTAATTTGATTCAACGTAACAAATAATGTACATATATCTAAAGGTATGTAATCAACACTTTATTCAATACTCAATATCCATACAAGACTGACAACTCTATATTTGGAGGAAAGGTCACCAATTGCTATTTTAACGACACTAATACCTATAAATATGTAAGGATACAGCACATAATTTAACACGAAGAGTATCAGTAACGTACCGCAAGTCATTTCACTCGCCTCGATCCTCCACATTTGTCCAAATATTCTGGTCCCGTTTTGGTCCGAACAGAAACATCTGTGTACAAAGTAAATGTGTAATGTAAACAAGATACCGGCTGGTGCAGTGCGGTGTAACACTGAGACGGTTAACTATGCATTTTGTCTCTATTACCTGACTCTCGTGACTTTGTGACCATAGAGAATTTTCAAAAGCTCTCTCCTACGTAGTAACATATTATCTCAGTGAAAATATCAAATCTTTATGCCCAGTTGTTTGGGCTGATCGTTGATCAAAATATCAGTTAGTCACTTTTATCTATATATTGTACAGATAACACATCTTTACAATATTCTTTTGGTCATACTTGTGTTGTAAACTTGAACAATTTAAATTCCATTCTTAGGAAATCATCTCATTGTTATGTGAATACTGATTTAGAGAGACGTAAACCTTTGTTGTACTTATACGTACGGGTCACATGAGTCTATTGTCTCCAAATTCAACAGACGCTAAAGGACAACCGCAAAATAACACTTTTATATAACTTTAGTGTTTAAGATTCAACTAATATTTTCTAATACTATGTATTTTAGAAAATTATATGTAAATTTATAAAAACACGCATGTATTTTTAATAGAGCAATTATTGGCTCGTAATATAAGTGTTTTGCTTAGCGATGGTTTACGGATCTGTATTGGTAACTCACCTTCCGTTGAATAAATCGCCTTTGCACTGTACCGGTGCGTAGCTTCCGTCCGGCAGACAGGCTGCGGGCGGCTTGCACAACGTCTCCGCTTCGGGCCCTGTTACAAAACATATTAATACGTCACGCGAAATCTTCGGGAATGTTCTTAGAAATATATGCGTGTAAGGAGATTTTCCATTTATTTGCGTAGAGGTTCATAAATATCAGTTTGATAGTCATCTCTCACTCGAAACTCAAGGACGTATTTATTTTTATTTTAAAATACATGATTTTCAAAAAAACTTTTTATTTGTTGTGTGAAAAGTATGCAAGTTAATCTTCAAGTATTTGGCAGAAAGCAAAATATTAGAGTTTTTAATGAAACTGTTTAGTACTTGAGGTGCTGCACATTATAGTAAAGAAACCTTATATGGAGGTGACGTTACGTCTCTATTGAATGATGAAACAATAAAACTTATATTTAATATCGAAATCAGCAAACCAAAAATGTATTCTACATAAAATCAATAGAAAAATAATAAATTAGAACCCGACAATTCTAAAGTCTCCACACCGTCAGTTCTACGGCCTTTGTTGCCACTAAAGCGTAAAAATCTAAATGTGTCTTGTTTATTTTTAGACTTGTGTAGAAGTTTCGACCCCGCATATAGTTTAAATGTATTATGGTGTATCCCAAATTAGTTCGTACCGGGCTGGCCCGGCGAGGGCGGCTGGCAGCTAGGGCAGCAGCCGAATATACTACTGTTGGGCTGCAGCACTTGGTTGCCGAAGCATTCGTTTGCACTCAAGTCGGTTACGCACACCTGCGCCACCTCACAACGCTGACCTACCACACCCAGCACAGACACACACAAAACTGCCATGAACAAACACACAAACCGCCCCATTATGCACATCACACTCAAATTGCCAACAATAAAACTGTTATAACTACACCAATTATTACTTATTATTGAAATTTTTATCATTCACTCCATTTACAATCTTATCGTATTTCGCTTTATATGTTTGCGTTTGTTTAAAGTCGGTAGATTGTTTTGATATGGGGTTCCTTTTTGTGTTTTATCTTTTGTGCGCTAATGAATATCGAGTATTGAAAATAAAGTAATGTACATTTTTACTGACTGCATTTGATCTATCCATGGATTATTAATTACAACATAATTAATTGAGTTCAAATAGTTATCCAAGAAAACTTATATAGCCATAGTTTGTGCGTCGGTTATGAGTAAGTCGTTATCAGCGCTATCGCTATCTCAAGTTAAATTACACGGCGAGCTATCGCGCTGCCGCAGCACCGCACCGGCCGCGCGCTAGTGTTCGCTGCGAGCGCGCGCCGCGCCGCTTGCTTTCCTAGCGCTTATCTGATTATATCATTTTTCACACCGAAACCGCGGTCTACTTTCTCATGTATCGTCGAGTGTCATGTGTATCCTGGATATCTTTATAAACTTTGCATAATTCGTTTTCCAGGTTGGATTGAAGCGGCCGTAACGGGCCAGTATGGAGGAGTGTAAGAAGAGAGTGCATGGTACTAAAGTTTCGAAAATCGCAAATATATTTCAAGGAATGCCGTCTAGGGATGACGAAGACTTGCGCGGCGCCGATGTAACGGTCGTGCGCACCGAGAGTCACTTGGCTAGATTCAATAACGCGCGAGCGTTATTTGAGAAGTTGGGGGAAGAGAATCGCGGCTTCCGAATCGAGAAATCACCTTCCGCGGCAGCGAGCTTCGCGGGCACTCGCGGCGGACAGCCACCGGTGCCCACGCGATCGCGCTCAAGCTCCGCGGGTTCCGTTAGTCCGCAGAGGGCCAGCGTCACCCCAACTAACGCTCTTGCGCCGGCGCTCAACGGAGACAGACTCGCCAATGGCGCAGGGCAACCGCCGCCTAAGCCCGTCAAACCGAGCGTTTTGCCTAAACCTGAGAAACCCGATAGACGATTTAATAAGGAGCTCATCGAAAAACAAAGGAATTGGACTGCACATTTCAATAAGCAGCGGCCGGTGCGGTACGAACACGAGCAGAGGCCTGACCAAAAATTTGGTCCGGGACACATTGACAGAAAATCGCCGGAAATTGCCGAGAGGTATGTCGTCCCATCCCGAGTGTATTCACCGCCGCTCTCGCCCGGCGCCGGCGACTCGCAAGCAGAACGTCCTACGACTCTTCCTTCATCCTTAGTCACTCGCGGTGTACACGTTGCGAAATCTCCTAGTCCTGTAAAAACGATCGCTTCCGTGTCGCCATTGCCAAGAGCGAGTAATACACTATCTCCCACCGCAAGAACTTCACCAACTTTCAAGGTAGAACGCGTTTCTCCAAGCAAAGATGGTGCCCAAAATATTGGAATCAACGAAAGATTATGTGCCGGTAATCGATCGCCCGTAGTTAGTGACATAGACAGTGATACAGCTGAATCGGAAGCGGCGAATGTTAACAACTCCGTGCAATATCCAAATGTGCCACCGAAGCCCGTCGAAAGAATTTTATCCGCTCAGTCTTCTCCTGTTTCACATTCAATATCAGACCCGTTAGCCAAAAGGCCACCTCCTTCGCCTCCCATACGAATGCCAAGATCTCCACCACCTCCCATACCTCAAGAAAAAATCACACCTCCTCGTGACACCATTCCTTCTGAAGCTTTCACTGAAGACAGAGGTATTGCTTTTCCCGATATTATCGACGATTTACGTGTACAACCCATACCTCCGAGAAACCGAAGATCTCCTTCTAAATCTCCCGTACCCCGTACCGCGTACAACGATGGCTCCGCCCCCACCTCTCCTCTACGACGAAGCGCAGATATATGTGATAACGCGCGAAGATCACCATCCAAGAGCGGGGATTCGGAAGATGAAAATTATAATGCTTTGCAATACGGGTACGATTCTAATGAGAAGGGGAAGAGTAAACGGCGGTCATCAACGCCCGAGTCGCCGGCAAGCGCTCTACCGGAAGACGATGCGTCCCGGTCGCCGCTGACGTCGCCCGCGGCATCCCCGGTGCACGGCGTCCCCGTCACACCGTCGCTACTCGCTTCCCCAACACATTGTAAGTTTTTCTACTTATTTCGTATACAAATTTATTATACGCTTATCTTTTTAACTAGACGTTATGATAAAATTTATCACAGAAACAAAGATTTACATTTCACATAGTCTTATATTGTTAGCCTTGTGTAAAAACGCTTTCGTTTTGCAGACGTGAATCGGTCGTGATAACTTAATTGTTATAAGTTGCGAGAACTTGTTTTATAAAAGCTTCTATTGAGGTCAAATACAAATTAATCGATTAAGTGTTCGCATTAAACTTTTAATAAACGAGATAAACCAAAGTGCAAGCAGTTAAACGTAAACCAAACATTTTTTTTTGTAAAGAAGAAATCGTATGTTTGTTTTTAGTTTATCTTAGTTCGCAATCGTAGCGCAATATATAATATGAAATATTTTGCAGTAGTTATTAAATAAATTAACATTCTTATTGCCATCGTCCGCTTTAGGATATAATAAGAAGGAAATAAAAATATTAAACGATCGAAAGCAACAGTTTTTCGTACTGGCACAGTGGGCAGTAAATTACCCTAAGCAGTGTATCGGTGGGCGGCGATTGACGTACTTTTGGCGGTCTCGTGGTCGACGGGTTCAATGTAATATTGAGGAAGTCAAGGTATTTGAGTCGGCGCGAGAGTTGCGACTCGATCCCGATTTAGATGGTCGGGCGCCGCCGCCGCCGCGACTCCGCCGCGACGCAGTGCCCCGGCCGCCGTCGCCGCGCGCGCCCCTTAGGCCCGCACCACAGAATTACTGACACAGAATCTCTAACATTGCAATTGACTATTTATCTAGAATGTTACTTTTTTACCAAACTGTGCATAATTGAAAACGTACGATTTGCAAGAATGTGTTTATATGATACGGCAGCTTTTATTATATCCACGGTCTCGGTGTTTATTCATCTGCGAGATTTAGTGAATTTAGACTGAGCTTCATAAATGTGACGCGTGAATGTGCTGTTTTTGTTTCGGACTTCTCAGTACGTGTCTTGGTTATTGCGCGGCATGTTGGGCGCGAGAAACTAACTGGCGAGATTGTTATCGGTGCCTTTTTAACTCGTTAAATCGTTGTCTTGTTAGTCTTTATTGTTGACGTAGGCTGCTCGAGTTCGCCAGTCGTTCATCGAACTGTTTAAAGAGATCTATCAATTAACTGTTATCTCGACGTGCGAAACTTTGAAGTGAATAGCCGATAATATTAAATAGATACTCAGTATTTAAATGAACACAATTTGTTTTAAATTATTCGAAAACAAATTTTTTCTCCGCCAAACCTTGGCAAGCGGCTTATCTGCTAGTGTTTATTTACAAGGCGCTCCGCAGCAACAGATTATAAATCGCCACCGGACGTTATTTCTGCGAGAAACGATTATCTCTTCATACGTTGAAAGCGTATGCAACACAAGCCAAACTGAATTTTATGATTAAGAGTTTAAGTGTGGTTTTGGAACATTGCTGCGGTAAAGAAGTGACCGATGACAGTGAGCTGAGTGTTAGAAGGCGATTTCCGGTGTGGGTGCAAATAGGAGCGTATGAGTGAGTCGTTTCATTGGGATTGCGATAAGACGAAGAAGACAGGTCGTGTGGAGCTAAAGTTGCGCGTGAGCGTGCGTGCGGTTGCGAGTGAGGGCGCGGCGAGATGCGGCTGTGATGCGCGCGCTCGCCCGCCGCACACAATGCGCCTCTGCGGCTGTTGCATCGGTTAGTTATGCACATGCATTGTTTATGCGCACCGCGATGTCCTCATCGTTCATTCAATATATCCCCCACTTCTTAACTAATACATCCATTATCCATTGTCTCGTGTTGCGATAGTGACCCAATCGTTTGCTATATGATTAAAGGGTGAACGCACCCGTCTTCATTTTTTTTAATAAGTATTGTGTACCTATACAATTTGGCGATTGTGCTGTGAAGTGTATTAAGTCAATAAATGAAATTGGATGTGGCTTAGCACAAAATAAGAAAATGTGGTGGCAGACGTGCAGCTGGATGACTCGTTCAGTCGTTATTCCTTTTCTAGAATTGTACCAACTGTTGCTACGATGCGCTAGACGTATGTACGTTGTACTTAATATAAAAGATATTTGTTTACTGTTTATCTTAATTTTTGTTTCCAAGTAAACGCAGTTTTAAAGAATATAATCACCTTAATAACAATTATTCAAACCACGTGACCATTTCATCCAAAATAAATTGTCTGTTAGATTTTTCCTACGATTATGAATAAGTGTTGAGAAGCCATTCAGGTCTATATCAAAAATTTTAAATAAGATGATTGGACTGAAAGATTAGCAAGTTAATCAAAAAAGAAAGAGGTCTATATACTTAACGTTGTTTGATAGGTTGATGGTTACTTCTATTTTTTGTAGTTACTGGACATATAAAGATTTTTTATGTACAAATGTTTCGCGACAACAATTTAACTTCAATCAAGTTGGCAAATAATATACATGTTAGTTTGTTGTTAACAGCTTTAGAAATGAGCTTACTTGTATTAGAAAGTACGTGAAAGTAAAATAGACTCCCATTGTAGTGGACTGAGCATGTAAGATTTTGTATGAATAGCTTTTGTGTTGGGTAAAAATCTAGCTGAATTTAATAGTAATCAGTTATTTAGAGGCAAGTAGATTCAGAATATAATTTACATTTTTATTTCTACAAACAAAAAAATCAACTAGCTGTTGATTAGCTGTTACGTTTGGGAAGTAATTTTTTTAAATTGTAAATAAAGTTTTGTATAAATTATTTTCAACAACTCGTAACCATTTTATTGAAGTTATAATCTATTCGTTCTGGGTAATAAAATTTAGTGCGTGGGGAGATCCACTCTTCAAGGTTGTTTCAAAGTTTTTGACAAACAACCATATATGGGAAGTCGATCAATTAGGGTTGTTCTGGCAACTTTACTTCCATGTCGATAGTTTACAATGAACCTAAACACACAAAGATCTGTATTATTCGAAAGTCCCATACACACTATTATGCAGTAGTTGTATACTTTTATGTAAATAGTGTTAATTAAAGTCACACCAATTAAGTAGTTTTATAACATCTGTTACTCAATAAAATTAAGTTAATTGCCTTAATTATAATATAATCGATGAAATTCTTTAAAACAATCATTATATCAAACGTAAACTCGTGTTTACACACATTTTGTTATCAACATTTACTAGTAAATTTATTTATATTTGACCTACTTTTATTAACACATCGTAAAAATCAAATTAACACGTAAATCATCGTGATAGTCGTTTTCAATGTCAATTACAACCAAAGTTTAACAAATAAAAAAATAACCTAGCTTAATTGTGTCCATACACTTGAATGATTTATTTAATTATATGAACTGAAACAGTACCTAGATAAGGAGTGTTGAAATTTTTATAGCTATACAAATGTAATGTTTAATAGCGTCTTGTGTTAGCGAGAGGCAAACTAAAGTGGAATGAATGTGGATGAGTGTTAATTAGTAAATTGGAAGAGGCGTCTTCTGTCCCACGACGCGCTGTAACAAATTGGGAGCCATTGTCTCCGTCTCAAACAAGACAATATTGTAATTTTGAATTTGAAATACATTTCAAGCGTTAAACGGAATTATATTGCACAAAAAACATGACAGCTAATGGACAAAAATAGAACTTTAGAATGATTATCACTTTTACTAACTTTTTGTTTGTTTAACAATCCCTGAACACATTGAAATATTTATGAACTAGCTGTTGCCTGCGACTTCGTCCACGCGGAATAAAAAAAATCTAGTAATAAATATAGACTGGGTCACCCGGGGATAGTGTAGCTTCCCAACAGTGAAAGAATTTTTCAAATCGGTTCGGTAGTTTCGGAGCCTATTCTATACAAACAAACAAATAGTGAAATCTTTTTTCTTTATAATATTAGTTTAGATAACATTTTATTGTAATTTGTTGCAATAGTAATACGTATATGAAATCATTTTAATTAATACATTGAAGTCTAGTTCGTTATTTTTATTCTAAATGCGTTTTGTTTATACACGAGGCCACGTGAAAACTCAGCAAACACCTGCGGTCGCCAGCCTCGGCTAAAATAGTACCAACCTAATTTCAACGTGCCTTCATTCATCCATTCGCAGAGGTAGACGTATTGATAAAAATATTCTCTTTCGATTTTGTTACTATTCAATTGAAAACAAAACTTTTTTAACATTTAAATTAAAATTCTACAAGCAATCAATTTATGTATTTTGTATTAAAAGTATTTACATTATTTATACCAGATTATAGTACCTTGTTTAAAAGGTTGATATTGAATCTTTATACACATAAAAATTTTCTTTACACAGGCACTTATTAAGAAAAAAAAAGCTAGATTATGATTGTCATGCATAGTATGTTTCGGAAACCGCTCTTTCTAATGTAAATTATTACTTGCCTTCTTCGACCAAGGCCTACTATATTCTTGGCATGGTCGGTACTTTCGCGTTGAGATTTTATACCACCAGTAAATAATAAAGTTTGTCGAAGCTTTTTGCAGCACTAAGTACAAATTTAGTATAATCTATACTAAGTTGAATCCTTAGTGACAAATAACACACTGAAGGCATCAGTTACAATGTATACGTGTGTGTTCCAGCGGGCGGAGGTCGCAAGTCGTCGACGGAGGAGGGCGTGCGACGCGCGTCGAGCGTGTCCGACGAGGGCGGGTTCAACGAGCCCTCGCCCGATGTCGCGGCGCTGCGGCCCTCGGAGCGCGCCCGCTCCGACCCCGACACGCTCTCCGTACTGCAGCAGGTAACACTAACAATACAAGCCACTCATCAACAAGCAGATGTTATTGTAAGTCGGGATTGATTGATTCTCAGTCGATTGACTGAGGAAGTACTAAAGTATTTTACTCCATCCTCCATCCCATAATTTTGTAGTAGAGTACTTAAGTTTTGTATCTCGACATTTCATTTGATTATTTATATATCGAAGACCCTAACTTATTTGCAATTTTCAAATCTTTTGATAGATCACAGTAATAATATGATATTCGGAGACGTTTTCCTCGTTTGCCATCTTTAATACTAAAATACTAATGATATTTTTATTTGTGTTAAGGATTCTGGTGTGGTGGTGAGCGAGGCGAGCCAGGGCTCCATCGAGGTGCTCGACAAGTCGACCACCAGTCAATGGAGCGTGTCTGAGGCCGAGGCTCCATCCAGCGATGCGGCGCAAGCGCACGACACCGACGACAAGCAGCCCGACAGTATGACGCCAGATGAGGCTGAAATACTTCTCAGCTCCAGGTTAGAAAACATTTCTTATAAAAAATTATCAAAAGAATATGACTTACTGATTTCTAACGACGATTGTCTAAGTTTGAACTGAGAATTGCAGTAAAAATTTTTCCAGCGAAGTAATTAGAAGTAACTGCAATCTACCACATAAATAAGAATTGGTGGAGAGCGAATTATCAAAATGTTTTCTCAGGTTTTTGATGTCATGTTTATCGATTTCACTTGATATGACAATGAATTTCAAATGCTTGGAAATCTAACATGCAAAATTATAGGAATTGTAGTTCTAAATTTATAATTAACATTAATGCTGAGAGTGTTACACTAACAGTTTTGTTATCTAATTATGTTAAATAACATTAAATTAATAAATATTAAATTAGTTATATACGTTCGTAGTATGTAATATGAATGTAAGAATGAATTTGAACTTCTCTCCTATTTCTTTCATACTTCTTTTTGCTGACAAAATTTTTTGACATCTTAAAATCTGGCTTTATTTTCTAATTTATTTCCATTTCCATTCTTAATTTTATTTATAATCTTGTCTTTTTTCTTCTGTACTGTAGTATTTTGTTAAAATATATTTAGCGCGCTTTTTCTTTTGCCCTTTCTAAGTATGTAACGTTCTTCTGTAATTTCTTTTATATTTACGTCTCTATGCTTATTATGAAAGTTTAATGTATTTTTTACCATTTGCATGCTGCCTGTGCGCACAACGCTTCATTCTTGCCCGATCACATTTGCAGCATTCTGGAGAAAAAACTTAGGTAAGACAGCTTTATATGTAGTTTTAGATTTTGTAGATTAAATTAGTTGTAGACATTTTTATTTAGTTTAAGTTAACGCAATTTATTTTTCTAATGGATCGTGCAAGTATTGTCTATATGACTGTGCTAATGCGGTGCAAATTTACGCTTGTCTGTTATTGGGTTCGAAAATTATTTCTTTTTGATAATTATTACAAATTGATGTATTTGAGTTCGCTCTTACTCTTATTAATTCTTACTCGTGTTAGAAGCCCGTAGCTCGTTTGCTGCATTTAAAAGGTTTTTTCTGTAACATTGTGTGTGTATTGCACAGACAAGAGGGTCTGCTGTCGGACGAGCAGGCGCAGGAGATCGTCGCCATGCTGTCCCCGCACGCCCCGCACGCCCCGCACGCCCCACACGCCGCACACGCCCCGCACACGGCACACGCACCACTCGCCAACGACAATGGCGTCTCGCTCAACGACAGCTACCAGTCTGTGCTCTCCTACGAGAGGTGAGCACATGTCACACAACATATAGTGAACACCTGAACAGTGAACACTTAAATGTCCTATATTCTATGACATAACGTCTTTTAACAATGTAATTTTCGTATTTCTGATTACGATAAACAATTATGATTCAATGAAAATGTTTTGAATTAATTCAGCATGCAGTCAGTGGATGAAAGCTACGAGTTTGTGTCACTTGAAGCGGACAACGGCACAGTGTCCGGTGAACGTCGCCACGACGACGAGCAGGACAGCGAGAGAGTGGAACAAGTCGAGCAGGTGGAACATGTTCAGCAGCAGGAACATGTTCCGCCGACGGAACATGTTCCCCGCACGGAACAAGTCGAGCAGACTCGCAAGGAGCCAGTGGATCCTTCAGAAACCGTATTCGATTACTACCCGCCGCACCCGCTGCGTGAGTTGGGCGAAGAAAACGGAATACATTACTTTGAAGATGGACATTTTTACACTGAGGTATGTTTTATCACATTGTTTTATGTTATATGAAAAAAGATTTTGACTCGTTATATAGGATGTTATATATTTTATATTGTTGCCATTTCCAGGTTGCTGGACTTCCACCAGTCGAGGATGATGAGGACGATGACTATTACCCACCTGTATTTGTTAAAAAGAATTCCAAAGTGAAATTCAGGTATGTGTTCATTATAAAGTCTTAATCAATTTTTTGAGACGCGTTTTTTTTATAAGGTGGCAAACGAACATGCGCCTGTCGGAATTCGTCGAAATGGCGAAGTAACCGCTGGCCACAGACATTCGTGATGGCAGATCCGTTGCTTCCTACCTTTAATCGACAGAGGAGACCCACAGAAAGAGAATATTTCTCCTTCCTATGCGTACCCTCCTCCATCCTTTTCTTATAAGAAACGGATGGGAAGAGAAATGAAGTTATATTACAATACTGAGATATTTTGTTTACGTGCAGTACGCAGCCGATGCGCGTGTTCTCGACGCACTCAGTACGCGAGTACGATCGCCGCAATGAGGATGTAGATCCTGTCGCCGCCTCCGCAGAGTACGAGCTGGAGAAACGAGTAGAGAAGATGCACGTCTTCCCAGTTGACCTCGTCAAGGGAAACGACGGACTGGGACTCTCTATTATAGGTAACGATACGATATCTAAAATTTAAATACTATTCGATATGCACTGAGATATGTGAGGTTATTTTTATAATGAGTCTCATTGTACATAAGTTGCTAATAAATGATTGAATATGGAAGGGAGTAAGATATATTGGACATGAAAAAAGGAAGAGGGTAAGGAAAAGTTATAAAGCGTATTAGTAGGGAAGGCGAAGCGGGGATTTTTGGATTTACTCGAGGCAGTTAAACATAATTGGGGAACCTTGCATCCAATTGAATACTCCTATCGCAAATGAAACGCTCCATATAGAGCCGCGCTTATAGGGTGACCAAAAAATGCTGATCTCTGTCAGGTATGGGCGTGGGTGCGGATGCGGGTCTGGAGAAGTTGGGCATCTTCGTTAAGACCATCACGGAGAGCGGGGCCGCAGCACGCGACGGACGCATACAGGTCAACGATCAGATCATTGAAGTCGACGGCAAGAGCCTGGTCAGTACACAATCTACATATATTGTTATTTATTTTATTATTGATTAATATAAAATAGCCTTTTCTCGACATTCCGTCTGCGAAGAATTTAAAAAAAAACTTAATAAGAAGACTATGTTTTCGTTCAGAATATGTTCTACATTTGTGCCATATTTCATCCATTAAGCCGTTCCGGAGATTCCTTCAAACAAACATCCATCTATCTAAATTTGGCATTTATAATATTAGTAAGATTTATGGCATTAGTTTTAATATTAAATGTGTTTTAAGGTCGGAGTGACACAAGCGTATGCGGCGTCAGTATTGCGCAACACATCGGGTCCGGTCAAGTTTCTCATCGGTCGAGAGAAAGATCCGGAGAACAGTGAAGTGGCGCATCTCATACGACAGTCACTGGCCGCTGATAAGGAGAGAGAAGAAAGGTTAGAAGAAAGACTACATTTTAATAGCAAACTTGTGTTATTGTTAAAACGGATATGATTAGCAAGATAAGTAAGTCTGATGTGAAACTGTGTTGTTTGTAGAGCGGCAAGAGAGCGGCAGCGCCGGCAGCAGGCTGAGGAGGAAGACAGCAACCAGCAGTCTTCCGCCGAAGCGGCCGTAGCGCAGGCACGCCATCCTGAAATCAACGAACTGCGCGCATTTTTGCAAGAGGTAGATTGTAATAGTCTTTACGAGTGCGGAAAGCCTGTCATTACAGAATTCCGACAAATGTCTACAGTTAACAGTCGGAACAAGTTGCAATGAAGGTTCTGCAAGTGTACTGAACAACTATTTTTAATACAGTTGCGAAAAAATTAAGCAATTTAATAGATAAATAAAAAGGATTTATTTGGAAAATGGCGCTAACCGTAAAATAATATAAACAGACATTGTTTTTGTTTTCTTCACCCATTCTGGGTAGGCAAAGGGAACTATGCCCATACAGCCAAGTTTTCAGTAGATTTTTTTTTATTGATATGAAATGAAAATGAAATTTAATGAGATGAAATAAAATGAAACCTAACCTAACTCATTGAATCAAATCATTAAATCTGATATTGAAACAAATTAGTAGCTTCTTTTTAAAAGTATTTGCATGAAAATTTCTATGATTTTTTTTGTACAAACTTAGTGGTTAATTTTTCTTTTTAATAGACATTATTTTGTCATTTGGGAAAGAGAACGCACGAGTTCGGAAAAGGTAAAGAAAAAGCTCGAATATGTAATGGCCCACATCCCGAACGCTATACGTCCCTGCATTACGCCACTTTTTGAGCAATTGTATTAAAAAAAAAGAATCTGTCACTGTTGTATGTTTATTTTACTTTATTTTATTGTACGTAAATATAATATGATTTATCTAGCTGGTGGGTATGGAGGCCGGCGGAGGTCGCGGGGAGGAGATCAGCTCGCGTGTGCGCGAGTGGTGTTCGCGGCGCGCACCACCGCCACCCTCACAGCATGCACTCGCCCGCGCCGCTGATGCACATAGAAAATACGACAAGGTTTATTTTGAAATTTATATAAAATATTATTTCATCATCATCTCCTTGACCTTGTCCCACCTACGTAGGGTCGGTGCACCAGGTTTCCATCCTCCAAATGAATCTGTCTGCCGTCATTTTCATTGTCACCCCCTTCTTGATCATGTTCACGCTATCCATCTATCTCTTCATAAGTCTATTTATTTATATTTATTAATATTATAGGTGCGGAGAAAAAAGGTGTACCTGAAGTGGTTAGTTCGTGAGAATGTGATGTGAAATGTGTCTCTGGATCTTGTATTGAAATTTGGATATTGGATATTATGGATGAGCATCGTTTAATGACATGTTATAACATATCGAGGATAACAAAAAATAATATTTTACCATTGTAAATGTAAATTGTTTGTTGTGCAGGCGCGTCGTGCATTGCGCGGTTGGCGACGCACGCGCGCGCTGGTGCGTGCGCGCGAGGAGTGGTGGAGCGGCGCGCTGCGGGACGCACACCGCGAGTACGCCACCGCGCTCTCCGCGCTGCACGACCGCGTCGCACGACTTGAAGTCTTACTGCTCGTATGTATCATTACTATTATTACCTTTTTAATTTATTTTTTATATCATAAGGTGGCAAACATAGCGAAGCAAACCCTGCCCATGGGCATATGTAATTGCAGATGCATTGCCTACATTTAATTAACGGAGGGGGGATACACATATAAAGACAATGACAATTTACCCTTCCCCGCCAAATCTACTTCCTATTCCCATCATTTCCTTATAAGAAAAGGATAGGAACAGAACGTGGACTATTTATTTATTTTATTTATTTATTTATAATATGTTGACAATAATATATGTACATAACTATCTCGCCAAACCACTTCCGTAGTTTGTAGGCGTCGCACCTTCTTAATCAACATACAATTTAAAAAAAGACTAAAAAGAAAGAAAACAATGATTACATATATATATACCTATCTTAAATCTAAACTAGGTATAGTGTACAAAACTTAGATAACAAAGATGTGTGAGAAATTACTTATTCTTCTAACAATATATTCTTTAGTTTTCTCTTCAGGGCGATCCCACTGTGTGTCGTCGCGCTATTTAAAATACATAAGAATTTGTTAATATATTTCGGAGCTA
The DNA here is from genome assembly GCF_912999745.1 of Papilio machaon. Taxonomy (NCBI): domain Eukaryota; kingdom Metazoa; phylum Arthropoda; class Insecta; order Lepidoptera; family Papilionidae; genus Papilio; species Papilio machaon. The sequence goes on from NC_059997.1 coordinate 3,313,822, forward strand.
AATATCTTTTAGTTCGTTTCCCATAGTCATTTTTAACCCGTACTTCACGCAGCTTGCCTGCAGCAGCAGCCCTAGTATTATAACTATGAGTACCTTCGTCCAAGACTTTCTCTTTTTGATATGCTTGTAACGTTATAAGGTATTGGGTTTTTTTCTCTACAGGTAATATCTGGCACTCTTTAAAAAGTCTATAATAATCGTCTTTACACTTATCTTTAATTTTTCTATCCACAATTAATTTCAATAAACGCAACTGAATTTTTTTAATTTCGTCAATATAAGTTTTAAATGTTAACCCATACGAACTTAAGCCGTAACTAATCACAGAGTCCTTTAAAACTAGGCCTTTTAATACATTTCTCTTATTTAATTTCTTATTTGTTTAATCCATTATTATTAGGCTGTTATATGTTACAATGTGTGAGTGAGTGGTGGGTCTGATGTTGCAGGAGACGCAGAAGAAGGCGGGACTGCCCGTGATGCTGCCTCACGAGCCGTCGGCCCGCCGCGAGACTCCGCCCCTGCCGCGACGCCCAGACCCCGATCCGCTCATGATTGACGGTAAACTTTACACTCTAATATAATCATTACAGTTATTTAATATGAAGAATTCGATTTATATATGCAGAAGTACATACATAGCGCTTTCATTAATACTTAGCTTTTCCCACTTCTCCGTCATACATATTTAAAAACGCGCTTTGATTTTCTCAGATGTATTAGATTTTCGCTTAACATAATTTGCTTGCTTTTTATATACAGTAAGCTAACTATTTTGATGTTTTATTCATAGATCCATGGAGCTCGGACAGCGATCTATCAGACTTGTCCCCGATAGAGGACGAGTATGCGAAAGTGGACAAGTCTGACAGGAGGCAGCGCGAGGCGCCCGACATCGGCGACGTCACTGCACCAGCGCCCGCCGCTGACACCCGGCCTCCCGCCCCCCACGACAAGCCCGCCGCCCCCGACACATCTCCCGCCCCCGCCCCCGCACCCACGCACACGCCCACACCCGCCCCCGCCCCCGCTCCCTCCGCCAGTGCGCCCGCACCCACCAGCAGTGCTGCCTCCGTCACTAACTATACTCCCACATTTAATGATAATCTGTAAGTCATTTCACCGTCTTTAATATTTTTTTTATTTCTAGAATTGCTTATCTTAAACTTATATCTTGTTGGCTAGGATGATTTTATTAAAAAAAAAAATTATAACCTCATGGTACAGTAGCGGAAGTGGCACGATGCGCAGCTGCAGCTCTGCGGGCGGCGACAGTGTGGGCGGGGCGTCGCGCGAGCTGGACGCAGCGGTGCCGCGCGGTGTCCTGCTCGACACCTCCGCACACCGCGCTCGCACTGACCTCGCCAGGCATCGCCCACACGCCCCGCACTCGCCGCACTCGCTCAGCAATGCCAGCTCTGTACAACTACTTTTATCCATTTAAATATCCTTGAAAACGATACAGGAATTCCCTCTAATATGCGTTTTAAACTAATAAACTTTATTTTTATTTCCAGTACGACGGCCTGGACGACTCTTACAATGATTCAGCCGACGAATCGTTGAGCGAATCCACATCTGGGCCGCCACATTCCAATGTTACGGTGAGCTCAAATACAAAGTTTAGGAGAATAGTTACCACGCGTCACAAGACATATTGTTATCTCTGTTTTATCAAAGAAATACGCTTGTGTACACGAGTTTCGATAGTGACTGAAAGCTATGTATTGTTTATTGAAATGTATCAGCGAGATACGCGGCAGAGCTGCGGCAGCTCTATCGGCAGCGCGACTGACGACGGCGTGTACTCGCGCGACCACCGACATCACCCGCTCTCAGGTAACGCCCAATTACATGTCAAACCACACCCACAACTACTTATATACACGCAATGTTATAGCTTCCGCATTCTGTGTAAGATTGTCGCGTTGTGAATCTTATTTACCATGACTACCTAACTTTGTCTTAATTTTTTAGGTTACTTTTTTATATGTGAAAGATCTTTTATTATTGATCATTTCGAATGTAACGTAGATAAGATTTACACGCACGTTATTTATTTGTGATTAATATTGCTTTATGTAACTGATACGTCACGCACAATGCTTTACAGAGTTATACAAGCTGATTATATATTGAGTATATGTACAAGAATAGCGGGTTTCATCATTTCACATTTAGTTTATCAGTTAGGGTTTAGTAGATTTTGGGAATGCTTTAAATGGGAAAATAAAGATGCATATCTACAATTAAATTAAACAAAAATTGCAAACGTTAACAGTAACAATAATAATTTTCATCAAAGTTTTATATTTATATACAGTTGTTTTTACACAAAACAAGTATATCGATGTCAGTCAAAAGTTTGCATGTAGGAGAATGTAGAAAGATTCATCAGACTAGAGAGGTATATAAGAACAAAGTTCTAGTAGGATTTTAAATTAGACAGTAAAGATATAAGATCTGAAATAAGGCGTGTAATATCGAGTAAAGCAAGAAGCGGAGGACGTAGATGAGGTAGTTGAGTACGGTTAGGTCCGCCGGCGTCGCTGGCAGAGCAACTGAAGCAAGTGTTGGCGGAGCGCGAGCGGCGGCTGGGGGGCGCGCCCGAGACTCACCCCGCCCACCCCGCGCACCCCGCACACGCCCCGCCCACCTCCCTCGCCTCGCCACACCCGGACCCGGTGCAGCTCACCAACGACCTCGTCGATGAGATACGACAGGCCGTCAACGAGGCCAACGCACGAGGTTTGTATTATACGTACGAATTACCTTGTTACGATCACTTTTCAACCCGGTTATGATGACTTTTTTTAATTTAAATCATAAACATGTTCTAGAACACATGACCTTTTATTTTTGTAGACAATATGAATTTGACATTATTGTATAACGAATGGTGGATATTGAAGTATGTGATTGTATGAAGATTAAACAAGTGTAGAAATTTAATTTTAAATTCTTATAGAAATATGGTTTATGATTGCTACTAATTTTAGATATTTATTTAAACCCGAATCGAAATCATTATCTGTTGGTTTAATGCTTTTAAATTTTAGTTTAGTTTGCTTTTTATTTGGGTGGTGGATACCATTTTGTTTTTTTAATGTATGTTTGCAGTGTTTATTTTGTTTTGTTTTTATTTCAACTATTTACACTTTAATAATCCTAATAATTGGTCTATTTAGCTCCTGACAGACTTGATTATATTAGAAATGTGTGCATGTGTGACTTATCTTGATTTATGTTCGTACAATAAAACACCCGTTTTCACTTGCAAAAATGCTAGTTGCATTAAGACGTTGGCTGCGGAATGACAGAAAATATTTTTTTGTATAAAATTTAGATTTGTTATCGCTCATATATAAATTAGTACAATTATGTAATTAAAAATATGCCATTTACAATAAAATTAAATAATATTTGTTGTGAGCAAAATTTTTAATTAAAATTTAGACTGCAATCAGCAAGTATTTTATTTATTTTTTTATGTAATATGTTCAACCATTATATTTTATATTCAGCTAATATAATTTAATACTGAATGATAAGTGAAATGGTTTAAAAGTTTAGTCGTCCGCTGCCAATGTGTAGGAATTTACAGGTCTCGGTATACAATATAGCGCCCTTCTTGTTTTTATAAATCCAATCGATATCAGCTCATTAAATAAATAAAGATGCATTGTTTGTGTTACATATTATAGGAAATGAAAATATAACCGTCTTAGAAAATTATTGCGACATAGAAACTTAGCTTGGAATCTATAAATTGTTGCGGTAAACAAACAGTCAATAAAACTTTTGAATTAATTCTTAATTTACATGATAAAAATCAATCTTCAAATTATATTTAGTAAACAAGAGGTGGGGTTTATAAGCTGTCCCTTTGTGCCCTTACGGTAATATACGGTGTGTGTGTAAGAAGGGTGCTATAAGGTGTATGCCGGGTACCGAGGTGAGTGGAGGACGGGCGGCGAGTGAAGGCTGCGGGTGTGGTTGTAGTGAAGAAAGCTCCGGCTTGTGTAGTCGGCGGCGAGGTGCCGTGGCAGCCGCTGTCGGCCGCCGTCTCTGAGGCCAGTCTGTCGCCGCCGCCCGCCGCGCTCGCCACGCAGCCCGTCACGCAGTGGACCAAGCAACAGGTGACTATAATATGCTATAGTGTATCTTTTGAGCCTATTCCGAATCTTCCGAGTCGTGCTCTTCATCCACTGATATAACCCATGATGTACTATCGACTTCAATCTTTTTGCAGCATATACCTTTTATCCTTATAGAATGGTGTGCAAATTAGACAAAAAAGCGTAAAAGTGCTGTTACAATGTGCCTTTGTAGCAAACTTTAAAGTGAGCTACATCAGATGATCCATAACGATAACGTTTAATGATTAGGTATGGCAGTGGGTGTCGGGGCTGGGCGAAGGCCTGGAGCGTCACGCGGGGGCGTTCGCGTCCCGCGGCGTCGACGGAGCCCTGCTGCTGGCGCTGAGCTCTGCAGACCTCAAGCTGCTGGGCCTCGGCGGTGATCAACGCAGGCGCATGAAGAGACGCCTCAAGGAGCTGCGCTCCGCACACGAGAAACATCTCAAAGCGCTCAAAAAGGCAGAAAAGAAAGCCAAGAAGAAATAGACACGCTGATACCAACGACTGTTATGTACTAAGCATATTATTATAAGTACTTGAAGTATGTCAGAGATGAAATTACGAACTATTCAATCAAGGTAATGTACTGTTGAACGAAAACGATGATTTTTGCTCACTAGTAATCAAAATTTTTCGATTGTCATAATCTAAAGTCTATATAAGACTCTAGTACTTATATATATTTGAAAAGTACTAATTAATCATAATTTTTGTGACTTTTAAAAATATAGTCCCCCCCCGATTAGTGAAGCTTAGAGTTCCGAATTACCACAAAATTTACTTAAGCGCTAGTACGCACCAAAGATCCAGTTTGCACAGACATGAATATGTGAAACTTTTTAGAATTTAGTAAATTATAAAGTTCTATCGCATGATAGGACGGTTTCGGACTCTTTAGGTCATTATATAATCACAAATAAATGTATGTGGTTGTATGTCTAAATGTTTCTACTTACTACTACTTAAGAATTTTTTCTTTATAAAAATAATAAGCGAAGTAAGAATTATTGGAATTGGATCTTTAGACAGTAATGTATAAAAATGGTGTGCGATTATATTGTAACTTCACTTTAAATAACATGTACTTTTAAATAACATTATTATTAATTTCTGTTGGTGACCAAAAAGACAATAGAATTTCGGCTAAAGTTTTTCTTTTATATAAACACAGCAAATGATTCTATTTTCTCTTAAAATATACATCTTGCCAATTTATTGTAAAGTCTAAGTCTTTATTCTCTAAAACTTATGAAATTTCATAAATTAAATTCAACGGCCCTGTCTGTTTCTATTGATTTCTATGTTTCGAGCTCGTGTCTATTAAATTTTAATGTTCGTAATTGTTTATGGTCATCACGTGATCATGTAAGGTGTCAAAAACCTATATGAATTATTTTTTCCTGAGATTACTTGACTTCAAATAATGAATCGTACCTGTAACAATCGAAGCTTTATGCTTGTGTTGAATTAGATTAGGTGAAGACTTTGAATTTTTTATAACAGTAAGAACTTTTTATAATTCTGATTCCGTTTGAATTATAAATTATTTTGGTATTTTACCATCATATCAATTATGTGGATTGTGCTTACCCTAAAAATGTCCGTGACTGAAGATAACGTTGGCAATATAGCTTTGTCTGATAGAGTGCCATCTGACTTGTAGCTTAGTGTTTAGTGACGTTAGTGCCGCTTCGAACGATGAAACGAAATACGTTGAACGAAATTTAGTAAAATTATTATATAAGTGATTGGAAGTGAACAATTGTTTAGTGGACAGGGAGCGCAATGCGCGTGCGCAGACACGCCGACCTGCGTATACAATGCTTGTTCCTACATTTCGTATTTATTGTGTCAGTTTTTTTCTTCGAGATTATTGATATGAGATAATTGACTGTTTGAAAAATACTGGCTCAATCTAGTCATAAGATCAATATGTAAGCTGAAATTTATTGACTTACTATATAGCATTTTTTGTCTTAAAAACTTTGAAACGATAAGATTATACTATATATTATGTTTATGTAACGTAATACTTATTCACTATATGTTATTGAGATGGTCTGAGTGATCGCATATTATAGATCTATAGTCGAAATTTAGTAATTTTCGCATTTATTTATCAGTTGTATTGCACAAAACGTACTTAGTAAATACTGTAACCAGTCACGGTTGCTGGTTTAACTTACTTGTATATGTAAAACAGAACATACATAAAGCATGTGATCTCATCATATAAGTGTACCGGAATGTGAATATAATGTACCCCCTTGTGCAGTGTATACAATAGACCTATATCATGATCGCCATCGACTCTGTTTTAACATTCCAGTAACAACACTCTCGGATAATCTGTGTGTGTGATTTTTTTTGATGATTTAGACAAGCTTTTATAGTTTCCTTAGGCGAATACATAGATTTATCTAAGTGTTATTCTGTGTGTTTGGTTCCATAGCAATTTACAGTGTAAATATAGTCTCGAAGTTGACTTGACGAGGGACAAAATACAAGTGTGCTAGATTTCAATGTACGACCGAATGTACGATGTGCATTTAGGATATTTATTTCAATTAAGATTTAATATAAATGTAAGTAGGAAGTCCAATAACAATTGCCAAAATCCACGAATACTTTTAACATTGTTGATTTTTTTTAATTCTTTTTTTTTCCTTTAAATTATTTAATATTTATTTTGGGACCAAATTAATTTATTATGAACTTACATCTTTTATTATTTATGTATTTTTTGGTGTGTTCAGTTTAAAGATTTTTATTTTATAAATAAATAAAGAAACCAAAGTGTAAACTGCATAGTTTTTCCTTTCCATAAAATGTTTAATGTTATTATTTACGTTTTGTGAGGTGATAAAAATATAATCTACAGTCGTGAGCCGAGTTTTTTTCTTATAATGAAATATTATAAGTAAACCTGACTTAATACTGAAATAGCAGTTGCTTTCTGATGGCAAAGAATGATATTTGGCACTTTATTATGTTTTATACAGCAGCAATTTTTATGATATCTTCCCATATTTCACTGGACTTGCTAGAAGTGTGTTTCTGAAACTGTTGGCTAATGTTGTTATCTCTGCTTTGACTTTGATAATGACAGGGATAATCTATATATGAGCCGCTCAGTGCACACATCGATTAACTCCACTTTTTGAAAAATCTTAAATTTAAGTGTCAAAGCCCTTGGTATAGTCATAACTTTTTATATTTATAATAACTTTCCTGAATAATAAAGATTAGCACCGTTAAATGGCAATTTTTTTTTGGCCATTGAATAATAAGTAATTTATTTCAGATGCCATTTCGATTAACTCCATACTCTAATGTAAATCGTTTCGGTAACGCTGTATCTGTTCTGGCCGTGCATCGACGCTTATTTGTTTTTAAACAGCGGAAGATACTCTCTCCCTCTCCCTCTCAATAATATTCGTAACAAAATCGCATCGGTAAACTACTACTATAGTCCGGTCGCGGAGGACGAAGAATTTCGTACAATGAACTCTTTACCTACTGACAGAGGTTACAAACATTTTTGTATTTAGTGCGGTTTACATGAATTATTTGAAGGAGAAAGAAAATTTACCAACTTATAAAATATAGTTATTATTATTATATAAATTATTTATTTAGATTTAATAATACAAGTAATAAAAATCTAGACAAGTATCTAGTAATAAAAAATCAGAATCCGATTTCTCTGTTTCGGAGTAACTGTTTTCCGAAGACGTCTCGCCTGTCACATTTATTACAAAAGAATCAATAGTTTTGTCAACATTATCATCTAGTCTAGCTAATTTCGATTCCTCTTATTAAAAATTAAACTTATAGTCTCCAATAAAAGGTTTACAATCCCTGAGGACGGCGGCCTTTGCTTCTGTGCGAGCGAGACTCATTATATTTACACGGGAGTGACAGAGACGGGTAATGCGAGTTCAATGTACGAAATTCTTCGTGCTCCGCGACTGGACTATACTACTACTATTACTACTATAAGAACTTGTCAACAAATCGAAATGACGAATCCTCGCATACAGCTGATGAAGAAGACATTATTTATAATATTGCTGAATCATCCCAAAGAATAATGCCGCTAACATAAAACTTCTATGAATTAATTACAAAAATTATATTATAACAGAACTGCCAACATACATTTTTATGGAAAAGCTGTGATAAAAATGTATGATAACAAACTTTTTCTGTAGTAAAAATGTAATACTTAATTTAACTTTATTACTTTTTTCAGTTGCCAAATCGATTAACTCCACCAGTCATGTAAAAACTGTAACATTACTGACGATTGTTTGTTGGCTATTCTTTCTTATTAATTTTATACACCGTTAGATGAAAGCTATATCTGCAATTATGCATTCTACATTATATATTTGAATTCATATTATCAGAGGAATTTTAAAAAACAATATACAACAAATTACATCATTGCGTTTCTCAACTTTTTGTTTTATGGAGTTAATCGATGTGTGCACTGAACGGCTCATATATAAAAGAAAGTCGTGTTAGTTACACTATTTATAACTCAAGAACGGCCGAACTGATTTAGCTGAAAATTGATGGGGTGGTAGCTTAGAACTAGGAAACTGACATAGGAACTTTTTTATCTTGTGTGCATTTTTTTTATTGCGCGCGGACGGAGTCGCGGGTAAAAGCTAGTATGTACAGAGATTATGGTCCCAGAAACACATGGTACGTAATTTAGCGGCAGCATGGAGACTTGTTAAATCCTATCCTAGGCATTCTATCTTCATTCATTTCATCTTTCTCCAAAGACTACTATTGAAATTCACATCAAAATAAAAATTGCAAGATTTGATTGAAAGAGGACAGGTGAAACTAATTAAAAGATTGTAACAGACATTTCTAAGATTCACTGTTACAAATAATAATGAGGATTTAATAAAAAAAAAAACAATTTATAAACTTTACCCAGTTTTATTTTTCGGTTTCTTATTTCGTTTTCTCTTTTTCGATTTTTTAGCAGATGGTGCATTGAGCTCTTCATTTTGGTTATCATCCCCATAGGATATAGTCACAAATGCACCTGGTTTTCTTTTCATTGGTGGTTTTTCTTCAATACATTCAGAATTATCACTATCACTAGCATTTTTTACCACATCTTCCGTTTCATCTTCGTAGTCTGACTCTTCTTTCTTAACAAGATGATTTTGTTTATTCAATGTAATACAAGTGACCCTACAGGATGCATTGTTTGTACATATTTCTTGTAGTTTTTCATCTTTAACACTCCAAGCTTTCATCTCTCCCGAGCTTGATGCTGAGTAAAGAATATTATTTTCATAATACAAACATTTGACTCTTTGCTTGTGCCCTTGATATGTGAGGGCTTGACTGTCCGCAACATTCAATGTTATAATGTTCCCATTCTCTAAACCCACATAAATTCTTTCATCATTAATCCATTGTACTGATGTTGGTTTTGAATTACAAGATATTCTTTTCTCAATGCCGGCTTTGCTAATAGTCCAAACATCAAGGGTTTGCAGGGATAGTAATGAAAATCTATCACCACCAGGAGAAAACTTGATTTCTGTAGGCAATGTTAATCCTTTACTTGAGAGGTTAATGGTAAATGCTGGCCGGCCTTTAACTAAGTTCCATGTTCGTAGTGTTTTGTCACCACCAATACTCAATGCCAATTTGTCAGATGGATGAACAGCTATAGCAGTAACTGGTTCACCTGAAACAGATAAATATTTAGTTCCACAGTAAATTTTAAAAACATTTTTATGATGTTTATGTATGTAAGAACACTTACCTCCATGTGCTTTTTTCCAGACCTTCTCAATCTGCCAATTACCTGTCCGGGTGATAATGATAGAGCCATCATCACTGCCAGTCAATAAATGTGTGCCGCTGTTAGTGAAAGCAACGGCATTGATTGTGCCATCGTGGTTCATAAGGACTGTATGTTCCTTACGAGTTTTTAAATCTATCACAACAACCTTATCATCCGTGCCTCCCGAAGCGAGAAATTTTCCAGCAATCGCAACACATCGCACCGATGCTGTATGGGAATGTGTTGCAAAAGTCTGTTTTAGTCGTGTAACCTAGAACAAAAATTGGCATAAAAATTGGCTCTTGAAATATTGTATAATCGTAAGTATGATTGATACTACACTTACATTGTCATCTGAGCGTAATGAATATCCAAGTAAAAATCCTTCGTAAGTACCTATTACTAACTCGTCCATTGTATTTGTTTTATATTTGTACTTTTATTTAAGGAAAGCTTAAAAAAATAACATAACCTTATTTCCACATTGCTTAAGAAACGTCACTTCAACTTCAACATGCAATCAATATGTCAATGCTCAGATGAAGAATTATATAGATATGACACGCGCGTTCACCCGTAAGGGACAGATAGAGAGTACTATAGACTATACCTATATATAAGTAAAAGGATTGGGGTTACCAGTTATTTGTTTTGTCCCGAAAATGAATAATTACGATATAATTTAATATAGACCAATTTATATATTCCCAATTAAATTGTAATTAATAAACGTAATAAATATAAAAAACAATGCGTAATTTTTGTTTATGTGACTAAGATTACGTAAACAGATTTTTTTAGTAATACTTAGTCAGGTCATAAATTCTGTTACATGTTTAATATAAAATAATTGAAACAAGTTTATTCATTATGTGACCATTTATATACCAAAATGAACTTAACAAAACATAGATTCTTATGACACTAAAGTTTATTCAAAATGACATCCGTGATTTTGAATACAGGCCTTCAATCTGCTCGGCCAGTCGTCTATCACAGCACGAACGAGGTCCATGTCAATATCGGCGGCTGCCTTAATCAAGGATGTCTTGAGTGACTCCAAAAAAAGAATTTCCCGATATTTTTTTCCCGCGTACTGCTTCAACAAAGCGCGGCATCTCTTCAGTCTTAGGTCCATTAGACGAGCATTCAAACGATGTCCTATTTTTCTTCGATATGCACGAAGCCCTAAGTCTTCATAAAAAGCTACAAAAAACATACCAATATTATAGTCATATAATTTTAAATTACTCTGTATATCATTACAGTGAACACTACATGTAAAACTACTTAATATTAAACTATTTTGATTGTAATTTCTAAGAAACAAAATTTACATGGGACAAATTAAAAAGCATACTCTTTAAAATCAACGGGATAAGAAAGTATCAAATATTTAAAAACACAGCATATACCAGAATTAAAAACTCCTTTTGAAATCTGTTGAAAATAGTATAAAAAATGTGAATTGTTTCATTTATATACATTATACATACTATAATTTATTTCCCCTAAATTCAGGGTAATTTTTACAACAAGATGGTGGTATTATTTTTACGGGTAATAACCAACCAATTTGAAAAGAAGTTTAATATGGCCGCTTGTTTCCCAGATCTACAGTATATTATTTGACACAAATGACATCTGCGTTTGGGCGCATAATGTTCGAAAAACACTATTTTATTTTAGCTGATTTTACCCGTATTTTAACATATTAGTTATTACAAAGACTGTAAAGAACAACTATTTTGTATTTTCTTCCTTATTTTGTATGAATACATTTGAATAGGTGCGTAGTTACAGTACTTACGAGTGAAAGGTTATGTTTTCCTCTTTTCGCTCACTACGGCTTTTACAACCGACGATACAGCAGTATACCATGTTTTATAAACTTTACCTTACTAAAACTGTAATATCAAAATATTTTTGCACAATTACAGCCACTAAGTACTCACAATTTTCGAAAAATAGCACGAATGTCAAACTTTGTTAGGGACAACCTAGGTTGTTTGTAGGGGACAACCTTTGTTCCAAACAAAGCCCAAACCCTGGTACGCAGAAAGGGACAGAAGATAGTTATCCCTGTCTTTGTCACGTCACAGGAATTGTGTATAACTGTATCTCTCTCACTCACGGTATTATTATTACCGTGTCATAGACTTGTGTCAATGTCAATTTTGGTGAACTAAAAACAAAAATCACAGAGTTAAATTCTTAGTCTAAGATAAAAACCTATTTTGTTTTAAAGAAAACGGGTCAGCCTGGAGCACAATATCACCGATGTTTAACATCTTTTTCACTTTAATTATTAAAAGTTAAAAATGTTTTGCTTGTTTAAAATATAGAAGAAATAAAAAAGAAGTAGTTTTGTTCAAGAAAAAACTTTGAGGACTAGCAACATTGATTGACAGTGTCAAAAAAAGAAAGAAGCTTCCGTAACAGATTTAGACATTTTTTCATAAATATTGCAAATGAATATCTTATAAGCTTGAAATAAATATTTTGTTTAAAGATTGCTTGCACGAAGATATTATCATTCTGGTAAGTATTTAATTTTTGAGACCTGAGTTTGAATTTTGTGCATACGAACGTGTATCACTATTGATTTGCATTATAACATTATTATACATTTTCCCATAGGATTCCCAAAAGAGGACTTATTTAGACATCTACAAGATGGATTTGGCGGAGACAATGAAGAATGTGTTAGCAAAAAGCACTGGCAGTGCTAGCAGTGCTGCAAGCTCTTCCGGAGCCGCAACGCCGCACGGTGCAGAGGGATACGTCACTGAGAAGCTGTACATGCTTCTGCAGTTGTACTTGCAAAATAAAGGCTGGAGTCCTAGTATAGAGCTGTTGCAATGTTTCAGTGACCTCAAAGAATCTTCTATGTTGCCCAGTGCTGCTTATTTACAGTAAATAATTTTTATTTCTTTTCTTGATTCTTTTCTTCATTACTTAAAATATGAAATTACCTTAATATTTGAAACAACTAAGCTTTTAACATCTGATGATTAGAAACGCAATTGACTCAAGTTATTTAATTCTATGAAAATCCAAAACCAATTTCAGAATGATGGCATCCAGAGTTGGATTAGACACACAAGGAAGACTGATACTCCGTGAAAATGGTAAAATAATTTTACCATATGAACATTTTGCTAATGCGGTTATGTTGAAGCATATGAACGGCCCACATGGGCTACATTTAGGTCTGGAAGCTACAGTCAGAGCGGTGAGTGTTAAACTTTTGTGCATTTGTGAGTTGTTTGCTAGTTGTGTATTTTTTAATAATTACAGTTATTAAAATAATTACACTCATTCTTCTCCATAAAGCCTCTTTAAAGTGGCTATTATCCAATAAGACTTTATAGAATTTAAAAATGTTATTTTGTTGAACATAAAACATTTAATTTAAGACTTATTTATGGTTGGAATATTCAATTTCATAGTGGAATTTCAAGAGTGAAATTCAATATATTTTAGGAGACATCTCTACAAAATGTATTTATATTTTTTTAGGTTGTTGAATCATACACAATAGGAAGAGAACAATTTGGTATGGAGAAAGAATTTATAATAGAGGTTGTGCAAAATTGTCCAAACCCTGCTTGTCGGTACTACAAAAATCAACTGGAAATGACACAAAAATCAATTCAACAACATTTATCTCAACAGCCAACATATATTCCAGGTAACATAAAAACATATATTACCAAAAGTCATAAATTATTGTATACATTCTTATAAATACAATGGATATTGTGATCTATGCGGGTTGTTGGATATATATTTTTCATGAAATACTATTAAAATAATGTTAAATCTTTGTAACATTGTGTGTGGTGCTTCTTGGTGATTAACAATTCATCTCTTATCTACCTGTGCATGAATTTATTTATGTTGGGTGCTTCTCAAAGTGTCTGAGCATTCTGGGTACTATACATAAAGGATATTTTCTGTAACAATTACATGTTGATCTCATTTCATCAGAATGTAAAATATCTTGTACATAATATTTTAAGTCCTGGTTTTTAACACTCAACTTTTGAAATTAAAAAGATAGTAATCCATAGAATTATATGAAAGAAAATTTTCCTTTATTACATGAAACGAGACATCTGTTTTCAATTAATAAAATAATTTACGTCAAATTGAATAATTACGTGACAATATTGTATGGTGATCGGGTTGTTTGGGCGTAGACGCGGGCAGTTCGAGCCTGTCCGACAGCCAGGCGGTGGAGCGGCTGTTGCGAGGCTCACTGCCGCAGGACTACCAGCTGCCGCTGGCGCCACACATTGCCGCCCTCAGTGAGTTACACTACATAAGACCGATGCCACACAAGGGTGTTGCCAGACGATGACCAAGGCTTGCTAGCAGTATAAATTCTTTTTTAATTCCAATGGGAATATTTATCAATATGTGGCCAATTTTTCAATGAAACACTAGAGTTTTTAACTTGTGGCCCACAGAAATTGTAGGCATCTTACTAGTTCATAAATGTATTAGTTTTTTTGTGATTCTCGGGGCAGGAGGGCTAGCTTAGCCCTTGCTCCATTGGCGACACCCGCAATACATGCGTAGCGTTGTTAAATTGATAAATATATGACTAAATTTGATGCAGTTCACTGTTCACAATTTATTCCTCTGTAAAATAACAGCATGTCATACTTTCATGCCCGAATACTGAAACGTCACTTAAATATGTAAGAGCGTCTTAAATTATAAGACCACGCTTGAACTCCAATATGGAATTTTCGTAAGTCAGTTAAAGACGCATCTCAACTTTGATGCCACTCAAGTCGTACCATGCTTAAAGGCCACTCAATATCACATTTCTTATACTGGATCGTCATTCAACGACATTTTGCTGTCAAAAGAACTGTCATGTCGACTTAAGTACGCCAACAATTTAAGAGTGGTCGCGGGCTATCTTAAAAGTTAAAATCTAAGGTGTTAACATGTCTGCTTCATCATAATCATCGCATTCGGACAAATAAAATTCTCATGTCACAATGTTCGTTCCCGTATTCCTCCGAAATGGCTTGACCGATTCTCATGAAATTTTGTGAGCATATTCAGTAGGTCTGAGAATCGGCCAAAATTTATTATTCATACCCCTATAAAGTTTTTTTTAACTGCGCACGAACGGAGTCGCGGGCGACAGCTAGTATTTATATAAAAATGCCGACTGAACGAGAATATATCGAAATCGCAAATAGGTTTGTAGCGACATCTGTCTGCGCCCGCTTAAACTGCTTAAAAAGTGTCTTGATGATATTATGATTTATTAAAATTTTATTAGTTTAAACTTGTCAAAACATAACGCCAGATGCTTTCCATTCTACAAAAGTATGGTCAAATTTTTTAATTTTTTTTTTATTTAAAAATACTTTAAACAGAAAGGATATTTTTTAACAACCTTCTTTGATTTTTGATTATTTAGTATTTTTATTTTAAATTTCTTTACTATTTGGGAATGAACACGTCTTACAACTATAGGTTGTCCAAGCCATGCTGCGTGAAACGGATACGTAAAGTGAATTTTAAGAAAACGTAATCGAGAACAAGTATTTTTTATACACTCTTTGACCGAAAACAAAGGATGTTGCCATGACGTAAAAATAATACGTCTACTTACGGAATCACGCGCTTACATGTCTTGATTTGCGTTTGTGTATACCACTTAAATTTTGACGTCTGTTAAATTGTAAGCAATGCTTACGAAACGAGATATTTAAGTAACGTTTCAGTATTCGGGCATCAGTGTTTTTAGTAACTTGCTTGCTATTTTGTCTTATTCTATAAAAAAATATATTGGTATGCCTTCTTTATATTTATTTAATCAATAGTTTGTCAAAATTGTCTGCATGCTGAATTTTTGTAAGTAATAAGCGCACATCATTTCTATGTTTAAAACATTCTTTTCAATAGATTTAATTGCACTAACATTACGAAAACATGACTCATACATAAATAAAACATGAACATTATTTATTATAATTTTTGTTTAAAATTGCTATTCGCGTCACAAATTTCTTTTTCAACAAGCATTATTATTTGACAAGCAATTAATTCAAGTATCCAAGCAATAAACATGTGAAAACAAATATACAGCTATATTTATTTATACATTGTTTTTTAAATTATTCAAGTACATAGTCCATGAAGTAAATGCATAGATTTTGGTCTTCTCTTGAAGTACATTCTTATGCACTACATAAATAGAGTGTGATGTTTGCAGGTGGTCTGACAGGTGAGAAGTCAGAGCGGCGGTCGCAGGAGAAGCTGTCGCAGCACCAACAGCTGCTGCTCCACCAGGGCCGCTCGCTGCATGCAGACAAGTACAGCCACACGCAGCGCTCCTCCGCCTCCTCCCAGTCCAGCCTCGACACTAAGTCCAAACATCATTACTCCGATGAACATAAACTTACAGATTTCTTGAGGTAAGTATATTTCATTCCTATCCAAAATTTTATACATAGACAAACCATATTTTACTTTATTACTTTTTTCACCCATTGAGTCACAACGACGTCGCAGGCAAAAATCTTAAAACTTACCCCAGTGAAAATCGTGAAACTTACCCTTAGTTTCATACAAATTGTCATCCAACATACGCGGATTCCGAGATCGCTACACATTTTAAACATAAGGGAACGTACCCATACTACGTGACCCGTTTAGGGGGGGGGGGGCGGAGTCTTTAAAATACTACGGTCAGTCACGGGAGGGGGGGGGGTGGTTCAGCTTTTTGTCACGTAGTCGATTTTAATGAGAGAAATCTCGTATTTTTTCGACCTATATTCGAATATAGCGCGGTGTTTAGCGCTTTGTAAACTCACAGTTGGTGCATGGTGGTGCAGTGGACAACCTGTCTCGCGTGCGACCTCTGCGAATTCTATCCAGGAGGCTACAAGAAGTTTTATGTGTTTTGGAAGTCGTCTTTATTGCAGTCTTATGCAATAAAGACGAGTATGAGTCAAATTATATTTTTTTTTTCAATTTTTGCCTGTGAAATGATTAAAAATCATAATTATGAATTACTACGTGAAAACTAAAGGGGGAGGGGGGGGGTCTTGGCATATACTACGAATGGTCACCGAGGGGAGGGAGGGGTCGAAAAATCTTAAAAAATAGGTCACGTAGTATGGGTATGTTCCCTAACCCCCGCAAGTAGTGAGATTTTACTGAATATCGTTTATTAAATGTATATTTCTTGTCTGTGTCAGGGCGAACTTGGAGAGCCTGGAGGGTCTGTCGGGCGCGGGGGGTGCAGGGGGTGCGGCGGGCTCGGGGGGTGCGGCGGGTGCGGGCGGTGCTGGGGGTGCGGGGGGCGGGCAGGAGCGAGTGGTGCGCGCGTTCGCAGAGCTGGCGCGCAACCTGCAGCGCATGCGGCCCTGCGTGCGCCCCGCCATGTGCAAACCTTACGGCAAACAGAGCGAGCAGCTGCAAAAGAGTTAGTGCCATATCTAAATCTTACTAATATTATGAATGTGAATGTTTAGATGGATGGATGGATGTTAGTTTCAAGGTATCTCCGAAACGGTTAAATTGATCTTGATGAAATTTGGCACAGATATAGAACTCAGTCTGGAAGAACACATAGGCTAATAATTATGTTTTTTTTAACGCGCGGACGACTGCTAGTTGTTAATAAAAATACGTGCTTTACATGTTTGCGTTCTTGAGACATTTAAAAGATTGCCATGCGATGCGTAAGAATTAAATTTGTGTTAACTAACTAGGAGATGCCGTCGTGGTTGGAATATTAAAAAATAAAACCGTTTCAGTTTCATTGAAACCGTTAGTAATTTGTGTAATAGTAAATTAGTTTTCAATAGAAAAGAGTTTTTTTCATAGTATTTCTATGTGTCGCAGTATTACTGGACACGATCCAGTTGGTGCAGTCGTTGCGCAGCTACCTGCCGCCGCCGCACATACAGGTCACCTCGTGGAAGAACGACGACAAGTTGCGGTAACGATGATTTATATTTTAATTAATAAAAACTTATAAACGAGTATTTTCTTTCTCGCGTCCTTATATTTTTAGTTTAACCTTTGTATTTGAGGCCATTCTATTCCCAACTCACATAGCCTAAATTTGATTGTATTTTATATTTTAATTGTAATTTTTTAAAAATATTTTTCACCTTCCAGTTCCAACAATATGGAGGAATTGGAGAGCCGTAAGATCGTGAGCGGCAACTAGCCCGCGGAGCACGCCGCGGCTGACACGTGAGCTGTCACCTGACACTTGTCACCTGTCACCCGACACCCGATACTTGTCACCTGTCGCCCAAACTTCATACAATGCAAAGTGATGTTCTCTATTAACTTTCATCATAACTTTAATAAGGTGGCAGTTTAAACAGTAATGTGTATGAAATAGTATTGGGTTATATTTGTGCAATTTTTTTCTATATATATTTGTACGTTTTGGAGATATCTTGCTCCGGCACAAACTAAACGATTTTTTTTATATACATACTGTTTAGTTGTTTGCGATTGTCTATGCTTTCTTGTTGATTTTTTTATTTAGGATGTAAAAACTATCGGTTGATGATCTGATTTCGGTTTTATATTATTTATCGTTACATACATTTTTACGTATGCTTTTCTATTGCTTTTATTATGGATACATCTTATTTTCTTTTATGTAATCTATGTAATAATTCTAGTTACAGTAACAGTTTAACTATCGTAAGTGCATTATTTACACTGTGATAGAGGTGTAATAGTTAGTTGTAGGAGCAAAATCTTGACAAATTTGATATATTATTTCTAGTAATATTTGCTACTTAAATACATCGTTTGGATATTTAAAAATGATTTTTTTACAAACATATGTGTTGTAAATAATAAAATTTTTAATCATACGAATGGTCGCTAGTAGAAAATGAAGTTCTTAAAACTTATTTTTTAATTAAAAAATGGAAAGAATCGGTCTTGTACCGAATTTTACTTATACAGTTAATTTGTACAATCAGGAGTTTTCGCGGTATTGCACTTACAGATTGACTTGTTTCCTATAACAAGACAAACTCCCTTACTTACAAAATAGCCCATAAGGTAGCAGTCACTTGTGCAAATCAGTAAAAAGCAATTAATTATGAACTTTTTTTCGTATAGACATATAAAATCTGTCTTTTTTATTGTTTCCGCGTCGATTTCTAAATACTTATAAAACATTCAAACGACTGTCGCTCTGAAGATGGAATACCGCCAGATTCCTCGAAAGTACATTGTCATATAGTAAAATTGAATTAAAGCCATAGTAATTTTAAATACTCTGAATATGGAAATCCTTATGTTCAGCATTCGTTAGACGGTTTGATGTCGGGTATTTTTGAATAAAAAGAAATGAAGCCTAGAGAAGAAATTTGTTGATAGTGCTACATATTTATCTAACCCGGTGAGAGGCGCTGCTATCACGGTTACTTATGTCAAAAAAAATGTCAAACTTTAGACATAGAAAGTAAAACAGCTACAGTGAAAGGATCTTGACCTTTAAGTCATTGACACTAACACTAGTAAGTTATTGTATGGATTAATAACGTTATCTGACTCAGTGGAAATAAAACTAAATGAAGCTAACTAGCGCCACCCTGTCAATGTCAAAAAGTGTCACAAGTCCTTTGTTGTAAGCTGTCTTGTATTTTTTATGACATTTTCTTTGTGTAAGCAGGTTTTATATATTTTACAGAACTAACGATGATAGTAGCGACTATCACCGGGTCAGATATCCTTGTTTGACTATAATTTAGCGTCTCTTATGGCCATCAAGTCAAATAAGTTTGTCTATATAAGGTTGTAATGGCCGCGTCTTGTCAAAAGAAATAAAATAAGGAAGAAATGTTAAAGAAGACTGCAAGTTTTTTGGTCGTAGTTGTTTGTGAATAGTGTTAGGTACTGAACGTGCGAACGATGGTCTCTTATATACGTATTTAAATTATTAATTAGCATATTCGAAAATTACATTAACAATAGTTTTTTTTCTAATAGAAACGGTGTTTTTTTTTAAATATTTTCAATGTTAAAAAAACATAGTTCTTGTACTTTAATTTTATTAATTGTTTATAATTTTATAATCATTTTGGTTTGCATTTCACACAATTTGCACTATTACTTTTGTAAGGCAAATTATGATTGCGTTGTATTTTTGTGGAATAATGTTTATTATATAAAATGTACAGATCACAGCTTCCACATCATTATTAAAAAAGAAAAACGTCTTCACAACTATTTTAGTGCAATAATTATTAGGCAAAGCCTATTTATGTTTAAAATTTTGTAACTTAGTACAGTAATTCTAAATTATTAAAGTAAGGATTTGGTAAGAATAAGTTAGGATTAACTTTTATGGGATATTGTTGTATTGCATCACATTTTTTTTATATTTTTGTCGTTTATATAAGCGACTTTTTATTATATGTAGTAAATATGTAAAGGCAGTTATATATTTCATCTTTTCAATAAGTTACGAGGCTTTTTTTTTCAGAAAACATCACTTAGTTTAAGTAGGTACTCGTTCTCTAAAAAAGTATTAAATTTTTTCCAAAAGAATCTCTATATCTCTGTATTAGAATTAAGATTTCTAGTCAAAAATGGATTTCATATTTTATTGTGCGTTTCGAAATTGTGAGAATTTTTTTTTAATATAACGGAACTTTGTCCATGAACTGATCTTAAAGGTTACATCACACTTGTCGCTTTAGCTAAGTGCGCATCGTATATTTGAGACACAGACATGTGGAGAGAACATAACATTTAACAAATGAAAAAAATATCTGGTTATAGTTACATAAAATTGAGTTCTTAACTTCAAGGGGCCTAAAGCTGGTCTGTTAGGTACAAGTTATGTCTTTCTGTGTGTTTCCATTGTTCAAAAATTTGTAATAAAGATATCTTTTCATGTGTCATGTATACAAGTGACAGCAGTTATTTTTTTGACAAAGGTAAAAGAATTTTCTGTGCGCATTTAGCTTAGTGCTATATCGGATAAAAGTTAGAATAAGGAATTTTGTGTCGGTGACATTTATTCTGTGAATTTGTACTGCGGTAAGAAGCGCTGTAATTGCAGTTAGTTGTCTTAAAATATGTAAAACTTATATAGAAAGAAAATATTAAAAAAAAATTACACGACAAGACAGATAATTAGAAAATTGTGACACTTTTTCTTATTGACAGGGGGGCGCTAGTGTGCTGTCATAATTTAGTTTGACTTACGAATTACGATGATTTACTTGTTTTAAGTGTTTATAGTGGTACAAATTCACAGTAAGATCTTTTTTTAGTTTGTTTTGGATACATCTCATTTTGATCTTAATTACAGTTCTGGCTTCTTTGTTTCATTTACACTTTGTTGTGACACTAAATAATTATCGGATTTGTATAAGGTAATTAGATCTTTATATGCTTTACTTTTTTATTTGTTTCGACTGTTAAAATGAGTATTTACTTGTATACAGATTATCTGTAAGGAAATTATTTGTATGTATGATTTCGAATGTTTTTTTGGCCTTGCCATGTAATTTATTTTTGCCCAAAATTATATTTAAAAACCATAACTTTAAAAAAGTATAGTGACTTGAAAAACAGTGCTTAGAATAAATAAATATATGAAAAACTTTATATTTGTTTTATTGACATGTTGATTTCGAACTGCAAAGTAACTTGGTTTATACAACTGACCTCTATATGTAGAAAGTATACAAGGCGTGATATTTTGTGCCTGTTTGATTTTCGCCATTTTGGTTCTGACGGTTGCGGTCGTTGGTAGTGGTGAGAATTCGAATTAATATAGACCCAATTCTCAACAGGCGCTTTTTAGTTGTAACGGAGCTAAAGCTGTATTTTCCAAACGATCTGTCCATATCTATAGAAGTCGGACGGATAGACGGACACTGTTAAAATATTTGCAAATAAAACTTAATTTATAAATATTGACGTCCCTTTCATTCTGTTTGACAAAATAGACACGATATACAAGTTTCACATCAGTAGAATTCTACGGTTAAATGAATTGTGTCAAAAGAACATACAATACGTTTTGAATCACATTTTATTACATACAAATAGTATACAAATTCTAAAATCTAATTTTAAGAAAAACAATCAGATTAAAACATTAAATATTTATCGTATATTTTTGTTTAATATCATTTTTGAACAAAGTTCTTTAATTAGATAAAGTAAATTACATAAAATTTTAAAAGTTAACATAAATTGATGAAACATGTTGAATGGCAGTGAATACGCAGACATCAAAATACATCATTTCTAAATATTTGGCATAGAAATAGTATACAACTTAGGTTAAGTTTGATCTCAGTTAACGAACTAAAATACAGTCATGTACTTGTCATGGTTTAATTGGTGAAATGTTCAAAATACAATTATTTTTTCTTACTTTTTAAAGATTTTGTGTGTCACTTAGCTACCACTTGATGAGACATTTACAAAATAGTACACTCAGTGCGTGTGAAAAAAGCCCTATGACATAAAAAATAACACAGTTCCTTTCACATCTACACACATACATACATTTTAATGTTTAAAATACAACTGAACCCATACATTAGAAAAAACTACAAACTTATCAGTAACTGGAATGATCAAGTACATTTATTATAAACTAACTTTTACACGCGACTCCGTCCGCGCGGAATAAAAAAAATGCACACAAGATAAAAAAGTTCCTATGTCCGTCTCCTAGTTCTAAGCTACCTCCCCATCAATTTTCAGCTAAATCAGTTCGACCGATCTTGAGTTATAGATAGTGTAACTAACACGACTTTCTTTTATATATATAGATAGATAAATGTTTTTCTACACATTTTTCCTTTTATTCATCATTGTCGTACATTAATTATTTTGATATATCAAATATTAAAAGATAAAATAGCAAAAAAAAATCGAAAGTATCTCTTATTAACTAATGGAATATTAAACATTGCAACAAGAAAGTTTGTGCTAAAGCGTTCAAACATTATTTTTTTTTAGTTCCATTTAAAATAGATATAAATTCGTAGCATTTTAGTAATATATAGCACTTCTTAATGTTTTAAACAAGAACAATAAAACAGAAACATTTATTCGATGTGATTCAAGCGACGTTTAAAATGTAATTACTTCTAAACAAATATAATTTCATAATTTCATTGATATTGGCGAATATAATTCATTGATAATTAAATTTTTTTATTGCTGAGTATTTAGAACTGTCTGCAGGTGACTTTTTATAATGAATTAGTGCTTTTAATCTAACAGAAACTTTTATTTGAGACCATGTACGGTTTTTAATGATAAACCTGTACATATAGAGTCGGATATATACTAAATTAGAACTTAATAAGCTATCATAGTAAATGCAACTAATTTTTAATAAATCATTACGTAAAGTACGGCTCCAAAATACCACAAAAGGTCAAACATTTCGTCGATGTCAGTCGATGTCCATTTATGTAATATAGAAATAAGCTCACGTTTTAATATCGATAGGTTTGAAGACGTACACGGAGTCGTCGAGCCAGTAGTAGGCCTGGGCGAAGTCGCCCTCGCACAGATATGGCGCGCGGCTCCACGACCTCAGCTCGAACCCCATCTCCTGCATGAAGGCCACGAACGACGTCACCTGCTCCTCGAACGTCACGCCGATGATGGGTAAGCGCTCGATTGGCTTGTGGTCCGGTGTTACTGAAATTGAAAAATAAAGATGATGCAAGAACTTTTCATACGTAACGTAACATCTGCGCTTGATGTAATGTAAATATAGAGGTGTGGTACGACAAGAATCTGAGCGTAGAGGGAACAGTTTACTTCACGAAATTTTTACTCGATTGGCAGAAGACCGATTTTGAGTAGGTCATCATTCATTTCCAAATGTTGACGTCACTCAAAATCCATACGAAGCGCATAAATCTTCAAATTCTGGAGAATATAAAAGCAGTTTAGTTTATTTAATTGAGCTAAAATGATTCAATTGTACCGTACCTTCTACATAGGGCTTGTACGGCAGGACTAGGGCGAGCAGTAGTACACCGTGCGGTGAGAGCGCGGCGCGAGCCTGCCGCAGCATCCCCCGCGGCGCCGCGCACCTGTCCAGCAGGTTCAGCATGCACACGCACTCGAACTCACCCCCTTCACACCACGACTCCGTATCGAGTAACCTGACCGCACCATACTACTTATTTGGGAACTTTGGCTACTTTTCCATTATACATTTATAGAGTTTATACATTAACTCACGTGTATCCTTTATTTTTGAGCGCCTTGCGCATGCAGGAGGATATCTCAGTGGCGAACTTGTCGTTGTAGAGGTGCGCGAAGCGGCGGCTCACCTCGCCGTCGCCGGCGCCCACGTCAACCAGCCGGCCGCCGACGTGCGCTCCCGCCGCGTCCAGCATCCGCCGCGCCTGCGCACCGGACAGCACGAACATCGAGCCGCGCCCCAGCCATCTGCACATAGCATGTATCACTTTATCAATTGCCGGTTGGTGTTTCGTCTTCTAATGTGAAACGAAAAGGTAACGAGAAGACGGTACAACGACTTAACTACGTGACCATTATTCAAAGGGTGTGTTATTACAACTAAGTCTATAATTAGTAGTTACAAGTTCTAATTTAAAAGTAAACTCAGTCGCAAGCAATTCGCGAAGCGAGCGCCGTGAGTCCTGGCAACAATAGCGCAATTATCCGCCACCGAGCATCGTGCGGCGGGCTGGTGCGCAGTGCGGGGCTGCAATTACCAGGATACAGTACAAAGCGCGCCGGGGGCTACGGCGCGGCTCGGCTAGGGCTCGAAGCGGCGCGGGCGCGGCAAATTGCGACCGCCGCGACGTCTTCATCGCGCCTCGGGCCGCGGCCAAAGTGGATAATTGCAGGTGAGGCCGGCGCTCATTAAGGAGCAGGAGAGCGTCGCGCCGATCGTTCCGGCGCGAATTCGTCTTCGGTCGAAGGGATAATCGGCAGGAGTCGCGGCCACCATTAGCCGGCGCGGCATATATCACGCGCGGCATTATCCGCTGCCTCCGGCGTCCGCACCACAATTATTTCGCTACGATCATATTTTTTACTATATATAAAATGTTCACTACAATTGCCACGGGTACCAACACACATGCCTGTAGTGTCTTAGTAAGGTAACTTGACTACGTACAGGGCATGCCACATTTCGAACTTTAGTAGGCACTTCTAAGTGCGAACAAAAGATCAAAATGGAAATAAAAACTACTTTACCTTTTATATGTTCGCGTAGTCAGCAAATTTCATCAAGATCCGCTTAGTAATTTCAATGCAAAGGCGTTTCCACAAGGGTGTCATTGCATTCATTACGAATAGGAGAGCTCTTTGCCTGTGTCGTAAGAAGCAATGGAAAATGTATACATAATCTCCGTTGGGTTTGTATTAACCACAACACAGTAATTGACAGAGGTGAGAACGATATTTTTGGTATTGTTATACGAGGCAAAGGCTGTTCGCTTGTGTCGGTGGTCGCCAATTGATTGCTTTATTGTCCGCGTAGTGGCGCTGGCGACGCGCCTTACATGATACATGAACCGGCTGCGTCCGCCTGTAATGAGCCTCGACACCACGTAATTGTCCAGCCACGGCCGGCCGGAGGGATTGAGTTGACAAATAAAAGCCTTCAGCCCCAACTTCACGTCTTACATAGCCACCGAGTGTCAATGTTTATTTAACAGACCCGCGGTTTGTGGCCAATGTTTAAAAATTTAAATCGCATTAAGAAATATGGATCTCGTCTTGGGAAAGCGAGTTCGGAATTATATCGATACGTGGAACGTGTTCTCTGAGCGGAGACGAAAATTGCGAGCAAAGGGCGTCGAGTGGTAAGTGATGCGAGTCGCGCCCGCGTCGTCGTAGGTGGTTAGACGGCGCGGAGTATCTATTTCAATAGGATGCGGTGGCTTGCATCGAGGAATCCGATGCGGTTATCGAGGACGTAGGTGAGAGCTGAGCGGGGGCGAGCGGGGGTGGGGCCCAAGGCTCGTATCGCGATTGCATCGGAGAGCAAACAAGCGGGCGGGGTGTCGCCGGGCGCTCAAATCATATTACCCCCAGCCTCACACCCGCGCTGCGCCACACACGTCGCGAGCGCGCATCTCCATGGCGACGGCCCGGCCCGTGCATGATATTAGTACGTGGGCTCATCTCCGGCCGTTTAAACTTTACGTCGTGGCGGCGGCCGCGCGCGGGAAATTAAAATCGGCCCGTACCGGAAGGCGCTCTGCCCCCGGCCGTCGCATCCGGTTCGGCTCCTAGCCGTTGCCCAAAACTGCCTTATAAATATTCAAATAGTTTTAGACTCTTGATATTTGCACACAATTTCTTTATCATTTTGACAAGACTTACCTTTTGTTCTGCATGTTTTAATCCAAAAGTAAACTATCTATTCAAAAATTAAACTCAATACAATCTAATTTAGAAACAAGTAGAAAATGAACAATGAACATGCACCTATGTGCATGTTCATTTTCTTGAAATATCTAATATAATTTCTTGAATTTTCTTTTCTTGAATAGTCAAGAAGTTGAGATTTCCAGCAAGAAGCAAGATGAGAATAGTAATCTAGTGGATTGATTAATCACTTAAAACTTTTCTGGTACGATAAATTGCTCACAACGAAAATATTAATTATCCATTTGTACATGACTCTGAAAAATAAATCCTGGTGTGAGTAGTAACCGGGATAACTACCTGATTTCAGAAAATAATATACACTAACATGTAATAGAGAATCACTATAATACTGGCAGCCATGTAGTTACTAAACATATCTTATTGCAATAAGTCTGTAGCCGCATAAACACACAATGATAATTGTAACAAAGATAAAGCATCAGACCATTACAAAAGGCATACGTACACTAGAAACCAGTCACATATAACTAAGTATGTGAGCGGCGCAGTGGAGAAGGGACTCCACCCCCCGTATGTAGATACCTACACATTTGCTTTGCTCAAAGACATTGTCGCTTTCAGACACCTCATTAGAGCGTCCCATGTGAGCCTACCCCATCCCCCCTCCCGCAGCCACCCGCCACCCTCTAGCGCCCCCCACACACAAAGGAGAGCGATTCTTTTCCTTAGCTCGCAAACTCTGCTGGATAATTACAGCTATGTACGTACGTAGGATCCCATTTCTTGCCTAATGTCTTTCTTGTCTCGATAAATTTTAGATACGCCGAATCCTTCGCTTTATTTATTTTAGTTTCGCTCTATTCGTTACACGTTCAAGATATTATATAAGTTTTACTATCACTGCAATTATTGTTTTAATAAAAAATTTCAAACTATCAATAAAATAATAACCTGGAATATTACTAGTTGTTGTGATTCTATTGGTACAACTATCTAAATTCCTAATTCTCACTCTGTCTTCTTCTATTGACCTAAGTCAGAATGAATAATAATAATTGATCTTAAAAGTAGGTAATTTCGCCATGGGGGTCTGAGGTTACAATTCTTTTTGGAAAAGGGCTCACTTGTCCAAAATAGTTTGAGGATCCCTGATCTAAACAATTAACCACATGAAATGTGCAGTTGTTTTGAAAAGAAAGTTCGTCAAACAAGTTGGAACGTTATTATAATGATTTACGTGGTGTATTCGAAGATTGTTATCCATTAAGATGGAACTTGAACTAAAAGCCTCAAGTCCGTCATTAGGCCGCAGTAAAACTGAAGTTCGACGACTCATAATCTAACCGCCATACAAACTGTTACGTGTCATAAGGTCGCACGCTACTCGCCCAATAAACTATAAAAAAACCGGGGATAGTAAAACGTTATAAACAACGGGAGCGCGGCTAAAACGTTTTAGTGTTAAGAGTGGGCCCATAAAACGACGACACGCACCCCTGAAATATTAAAGATACGCAACTACGAGAAGAAATGACGACAATCAATGTGCCGAGCGGTTCAGATCGCGGACGCGCCACAAATAATGCCAGGGACGAATTTATACGCGGGCCCGAATTGCCCCGCCTGAATATTTTACTAGGCCACGAGCTAGTCCGACGATATTTTTCTATTTCGCCGACCATTTTACTATCAATTGCTTAGTTTCCGCTTTAATGTAATTCGCGCGACGATTCCAGCCATTTGGTGTGGAATAAGGCAGGATTACTGAATAGTATAAGTTCCCACAATTGTATTACAATAACAGACTAGAGCACCACGTGGCCTGGTGTACTACATGTGAATTTAGAGTGGAATGATTTTTTAAATCAATCGTTTACATTCTGAGAATAGGAAGGATTTTAAATCATCTCCTGATTTCAGGGACTTTAATATCAGCTTCTATTAGGTATGTTAAAATTGAAACTTTTTGAATGTAAATTAAACACCACAAAAAGAGATAAAACATCAAATACTTTTTTGAGATTGTATATTTTTATTGTTGAGAAGCGTCAGTCTCGGCCTATTGTCTCTGTTGCATTATGAAGCGTGCGGTCGTCAAGTCCTCAATTGACGTTGCCTGATATTAAGTTTAGCATTTCGGGAACACAATAACCTTTAAAAGGTGTAAAGGCGCGTCCCGGACGGAGTTTAAAATAGCTTCTTGGAGGCGGATGGTTTATGGCTTATTGACTGGGCTGACGAGTGCCGTGCGGGGGTTCGCAAGTCTCGAGCCGTGAGGATTCCCACTCGATATCTGCGGAGTGCGCGGCGACATTGGAATTATCGGTCGGTGGGAGGCGCACCGGCGGTCGACGCGATGCTCTTAAAGTAAATGAAATAAGAATGGAGTGAAACAATGAGCATTGTCGGCGCACTTCGGGGCGGCCATTGGCCGGCGAGCGCTGGGCGGGGCAAGAGGCTGCGCGCGCGCACTCCGCACACGCGCACGAATTAAAACAATAAAACGAAACTAATAAAATAATGCAAGCGTCGAAGAGCGGCCGCTATCGCAGTTAATGGCCGAGCGACGCGTCGCCTACCCGATTTATTGAGAGCTTACATACCACCCCGACTTGTCGACGTGATGATTCTATTTCCGTCACCACTTTCTCAAGTATGTAGCGAGATGACTAGAATCAACGCTTGCTTTCCTTTGTTGTAACTGCAACTTGAACATTGTGTTACTAAAATTCTAAATTAAAAACTATATAGATATGACGGCTGATAATGATGTATGGAAGAGTAGTACATACAATGTCGACACTTCGTAGGGACTGATCAGGTTGGTGATGACTTTCGACTATAAAAAAAATGAGGAGAATTAAAAAAAGGTACGTATTTCATGGGACATTAACAATTCTTAAAAACTCCGACGAAACATAGACATAAGAAAGAAATTTTTTAAGAAAACATCTATCTAACGTGTCTATTAACTATCGATTCCGTAGTAACTCTTTGCAAGGCTTTCGAGGAGGAAAACTACGCGGCGGCGCTCTGCACGCCCGTAACGAATGTAGTCTCATTTACTAATGTGTCACACACACGCGGTGTTGTTTCACGGGCGGGGTGGAGGTGGGGAGGGGTGGTTGTTCTCCAACGTGGAGCGCGGGAAGGGGTGAGGGGGGATGTCCACCCGCGGATGACCAATGACGTCGCGAGAGCGCGCCGACGATGCAACGTTAATTAGGGCGCGCTGAAATCTCCACTGCAACAGCGAGGAAGGAGAGGGTTTCAGAAGCTGAGATTATATTGCAGGGGTTGTTTGTACGGTCTGCGTTATGTATAGATTCAGTTTGTATGTAAGGAGTAAATAGGATACATTTATAGCTTGTTAGAACCAACAATTATTGAAACAGAATATTTACTTTGTTGTTATTTAAATGATTGAATAACAGCATTAAGTACTAATATTATAAAGATTTCATTGGTTGTTTATTTGTGTTGAGTAGGTTGCGAAACTGAACTGATTTGAAGATTTTTTTCACTGTTTGGACACACTGAAAGCGTGAAAGCTACACTATCATCTGGTAACATAGGCTACATTTTTACTAGATGTTTTTTAATTCCGTGCGGAAGAAGTCTATTTTTACTAAAGTATGTAGGTCCTACATGACTAGAGGTTGGTAACCCAAAGGTTAGGTTAGTAGTCAGAATTTTGAATTAAAACCATTCTGATATGCCATACTGGACTCATTCTTGTGTCGTGATCTTTGTGTTAGCTATAAAAAAGAAAATCTACTTAACTGTTGATATCATAAAAGGTTATATGTCTCTCAAAGTTCAGAATAAAAGATCGCTCTAACGTTGGAAGTAGGAATAATTGAATTTCAGAAAGATGCTTTTTTGCTATTTAACGAAGTCGTTTACGTCGGGGCTCTTTTTGGAGATTGTGATGTTGTTAGGGAGCGAGTGGACTCAACATGTTTTCCTTCGGCGCCGTCTCCGCTCGGGGAACAAACAAGCGACGTCAAAGCGGGATTGTGAAAAGGATCGTGATTATTACAGTGGTAGTTAGCGGAGGCTTCATTAGAGGCGGGCGCGGTCGCTGGGTGGGGGGCAGTAGCAGGGCAGGGGGTGGTCGGGACCTCATCTCGGCGGTGCATCGGCTGCGCGCGCAAACAAATTAAAACGTAAGACGCGCCCTAATCAATAGCCGAGTACGCCGCGGAGCCGAATTAACTCGGCCGAATGAAAAAAATGAACAAAATTATATTCGCTCGAGGTGGAGGACGGGTCGGCGAGGGGAGAGAAGGGGAGGAGGTTTGTGAGTGCGAGAGTTTTGTGCGGCCCCGCCGGGCGGAGGAGGAAATTGCTTTTCTTTCAGCGAGCGCCTCACGCCCGGCGCGGCACGGCGCGGTGCGGCGCGGCGCGAGAGGGTCGCTCGCAGCTCCGACACACACGATATTATAATTTACGTTTCGCCGTATATCGCGCTGTAAGTAGGTACTTTACCTGGGCGTTTCGCGCTCAACCCTCGGCTCCGCTAAATCTGAGCTTTATACGTTCACTTGACGCGACGAGAGCAATATTAGTTTGCAGCCAACTCTTTCCCTACTACGATATTTATTAACGCTCCGCGAGCTTTGTCATATATTTTCGCCTTTTTCATA
Organism: Papilio machaon; assembly: GCF_912999745.1. Classification (NCBI taxonomy): domain Eukaryota; kingdom Metazoa; phylum Arthropoda; class Insecta; order Lepidoptera; family Papilionidae; genus Papilio; species Papilio machaon. Next base: position 3,344,820 of record NC_059997.1, read on the forward strand.
CACTTTACTGGTATATCAAGTACAGTCCTTGTCCTCCTCAGTAAGTTTCACGGGTGTTGAAAATGAAATACTAATAGAATACCATTGAAAACCACATATTTGAATATGACCCGATAATAAGAAAAGTTATTCAAACACGATCGCACTCAATGGGGAATTCAAAACTTAACTGTACTTATTTACTATCTATCTATCTACTTATATATTATTCATTTGTGTCTATTTAGACTGTAAAAAAGCAACTAAAGCTTTCTGTATGAACTCAGTGTTACAGTAATGTTACAAAATCACAGTTAAAAAGAAAAATGTCTATAGTATGTTATTTTACAGACACCTTAGCAATTAATTAGTACAATAAAGCCCAAGAAAGAAGTTCTCTAACACATCATACATAATAAACGATTCGATTGTTTAGGTATTTGGCACTGTATAGTGACGGGTCAGAGAAGAGGATTCTCATTAATCGAAGGCGAGACAAGTGTAATCTGGGCTGGAGGCCGCCCAATTAACGCGTGGGCGATGAGTCGGCCGCCCGCCCGCCCTGCCGCCGGCCAATGGCGGCCACGCGGGGATTAATTAACTAACTTCCCGTCCGTGAGCAACCCCCGACCCCCCGAACCTCTCACACCCCCCAACCATGCACCTCCACACCCCCGCACCTCCGCGGAGTCTGCGGACACGCCCGGAAAACTAACCACCTAATGAGGGGAGATGACCTCAGTTGTTTGTGTGCCGCTTTGTCTGACTGTGTACGTACAAAGTATCCGCGTACACTTATGTGCAAGTGTCGACCTGTTGTGTGCTGTACCTTATGTAAGCGCCGCATTGTTTGCCTGTAACTGGAGCCTTTCATCGCAACTCGCCGTTTGTAACTGAGCCGGGCCTTTCGATGACAAAGCGCCTACGTGTTTCTTTGATTGGAGGACACTGTGGCAAGGAATATTTTAAAATCGTTTCAACAAATCTACTCCAGATACAATAATTTTTTCGGCACTATTTATCGCATAATCGTTTGTCGCCCAAGAATTTTAACTTTGTACGCTTTCTCTATCCTTTATAAAAACTCATTAATAAGAAAAAATGTAGAAATTGCCGTCTTTTATTAATTATATATTGAATAAATTATTCCAGATATCATTTTTGGTTAAAATCTCAGGATAGATAACTTCTAGTTAATCAATTAGCGACATAAGATTGAACTGAAGTAGTCCGTTGGTACATAGATAGCTTCGCCGGCTAATGCAACTGGCCAGAGGTCAATTAAAGGCGGCGATCTCGCGTCGGAAGCGCATGACAGATGGGAGGGCGGAGTGGCGATGCAAGAGGGATCTGTTTGCTACCGCGCGACATGATCGAGCGAATTGTCGCTACTTACTTACGACGCCACAGACCGGATTATGAACGTTGTCGTATAGTGTGTGGATTGCATATGTAGTATAGGATAAATAATATAGAAATAAGAAAGATGCTATTAAAAATGTTCAAGATGAATGCTCGACATCTTTGAACTGTAATATTTAAAGAAAAAACAGTGAGCTGCAAAATAAACCGTTATAAAAATTTAATAAATCTTCCGGCATAACGAACAATGTTTAGGGCTGACAAAATTATTAATAACGAAGTAAGCCTCATAAATAAGTTAAAAGCTATGAAACGCTTTATGGGCCGTATCTTTTATCTTGTTTTGAATTTCATCAGATCCGTGTAAAGTCAGATTTTATTGGCGTCGTTGTGGAAGCAGCGCGGCGGTGTTGGGTCTCCTCCGAGCGGAGTCGGCTCGCTCCATAATCGTTGCGGGTTACAAGGGTGCCAAAATAACTAATAGTTTTCGTGGGGGCGTGTTAGCATTTTTCTTCTGGCGTTGACGTGCGGGTGGCGGGCGCGAGGCAAGGGTCGCGGGGCAGAGAGGCAGGAGGGGGAGAGGTTAGGTCGGCTTGAGGCCGGCTCTTTCAGGAATTGCTCCGCGGTTCATTTACACTTCATCGGATTTCTTAATAACCTCTACAGACTGTTACAATCGGGGTTATTGTTTGCTTTCGGAAAATGTTATTTATAGTCTCCGACATCGAAAAAACTTTTGGTACGGTAAAGTTTGGGTTGCCACGTTATAATACTAAAGTGAATGGAAATGGAAGATGGTAAGAAACAGAATGAAAAAATTCGAATGGTGAATTCGTGATGACATAATTTTATAAAAAAAATACAACATTCTACGACTGGAGCATAACACAATATTTATTAACTGTTGAAAAAAAATTACAACACACTCTGCGGTCGAATTCTTCAGTAAAAGTTTAGTAAAATTATAATCTCACAAAGTTCAAAATAGTAGTTCCACGTTAAATTATTCATTTGTTTACATTGAACATGTAATATTCGAGGGCACTTAGAAAACATAAGTTTTTTCACAAATGTAGTAAAATTGCGTAGACCTTTGAAGGGTGCTCGAAAAAGCCATTTACATGGCGGTGAGTGGAGCGGACGCAAACTCAATTGTTGCCACCTACGCTACGCGCGGGTTTTACGTTCCTACGAATGGCTGCATGCAAATAGCACTCATCTCGTTGTTCTTAGAGTTGGGAGTAGTTGGGGTGGATTGAAGGAATTAAGTCATAAAAACTATAAGGAAAGCTTTGCTTTTCATGTATGTGCTAAATGCATGTTTAAGGCATGACCTTTGCCGTAATAGGTTCTTTAAACTTAAGATGTAATTTCGTTATTTTTCTTTGCATCTAATCTTCATATGATTTAAGTATACAAATATTCCACGTCTCGTCGTGACAGGTTCTTGGTGTGCTCAAAAGTGCTTTCCTCTGAGGAGTGATTAATCACACGCCCCCGTCGCGAACGCCCGGAAAATCGCAACCCTTCCGCGTCTTAATTACCACGCCTCGTTTCAGTTGTGCCCTCCCATTGGCGGCGGGCTCGTGGTGTTCTCGCCCTCTGTTTTAATTGGCTGCGTGTAATTAACGCCTCGTAATCACCAACCGCGTCGCGCCGGGGGAAGCCGCTGCTAATTTGAATTTTTAATTACCGACGCTCCGCTTCGACGCCGCCCATTGGTCGAGACCGTCGTTTACATAGCCACTGTCTATTGTCTTTTCTTCCTTCACACTTCTTTGGACACGCCTAATGATGTAAATGGTAAGGGGAGGAGTAACTGTATCAATTAATTGCTTCAATTTTAAGAAATTACCTATTATGTGTTTATTAACTTTAATATAAATATTAATTAAAAATTAATATTCGAAATTCAATTGAACTTTGTCCCACGTTATTTATTATAGTATTTTATAATTGAACAACTTATTATCGATTCAATGTGGCAATTGCGTCTAAACAGTTTTAAAAAAGCTGTGAATTTTGCAATTTAAATACATGATGTATTTTTAATATATTAATCGTTTCAATTAGAAATCAATTGGTAAACAATGTGTATGACAAATAAAATCAAAACATTTCATAAAACTGGAGCACCGGCTGTTGCTCTCGACTTCATAAAAACATCATCATCGACTACTTTTTGTTCAATTAATCCCGGTGAGTTTTTCAGGTGATTAGCTGTGCACTGTAGGCACGGGTCAAAAGCGCTGAGACAAAGCGTAGACCGCTGCATTGCTGAGCTGCTCGTCGTGCTTTACGCTTGGTTCCGCGTACCGGACCACATTCAGCGCTAATCGCTTTATACAGCGCTCGTCGGGCGCTACTTCTCGGTGCTCAATCGGTCACGCATTCCGAACATCTGCAATCCGTCTCCAAGTGTCGCTTCATTGGCTATATTTGTCCAAACTATGGACAGGTTAAATCTGACTCAGTGCAAGCCTTGCTTAACAAACCACCAATATAGACCGTGGAATTTTTTACAAACATTTTTATCAAATCAACTTATAACGAGGAAGTTGCTTAGACTAATAACGAGATCTTGAAAACCGTAACTTGTACCAAATTAGGATCCGAGTGAGTTTCGGAAACGTCAGTACGAATTTGCTTTTTACAAGCTCATTAAGTTAACTTGTGTACCATATTGCAGTACAGTCTTAGCATTCTGCAATTTTAAACAATGATTTGAAAATTTAAAGTAAACAAATAGTAATGCTAATTTAGTATTTTATTCCTCACGTCTTTTGTTTGTGTTTTGTGACACTACAGGGAACACGACAAATCGAATGATATGAAATAACACTATCGCCTACAAAAGACGACATAGGTTGGCGTACCGGCTAGTTATAATTATGTATTGGTGCGAATGATTAGCAGTTTGGTATGACATGTCGCGACGTCGTGGCAACATAGCGCGCGCTCAGTTGACCGTGAAACTCACCACAAAGACGCCACCTGGCGACCAGCGTGATAATTAAAATGTTTTTTGCGGAAAGTAATTACTCTTTCACTGCGGCAGTAAGTCTTGAATTACCAAGTAACTGTATTCATTGAAAATTAATTACCTTTGGTGACGCTTCGTTTTAAAATTCAATTATTTGTAAGTTTAAATCCAATGATAAAATTAATAAATGAAACATTGAAAGACGCCAAGAGCTATTTTATCTATAGTATTATATAAGAAATATAAGAAAAATCTTATTAATCTATCAGGTTGTAGTAACTAAAATGCTGATAACGCAAACGACGCGACACCCTTGCTCGGCTAAGCCACCATGAAATGAACCGCCAACAATGAGCCACCGCACTTACGTACCAGAAATGTGGAAAGCCACCACGTGGAGATCAAATTAAAATTATTTCAAATTACCTACATACAACCGCTAACACAAAACTAATTCAATCCATTGATTCGATAAGAGAAAAAAGTTTATTATAACATCCGACAGTTTTAATAGAGATGATGGTAAGGCAAGCGGTGCATGTAGAGGGCGCACCAGTCTAAGCTACCGTGAAATGAGCCGCCTACGAACTACCGCTCTTACGTATGTCCCTTTATAATAATAGCCTGTTTTACCAAAAGCTAAGATAATTTCTTATTTCAAAACATAAAATTACTATCTGGTATTGATCGAAACCGTGACTGTTGGCGGTGTGTTTGTGCGCCTGTGTGTTTAGTAATGGAATAAGTAACGATCGAGATTGAAGTAGAAAGCTTTACTATACTTACCTTACCATTGCTTCGTTAATTGTATGACAACATCGGTAATGTGCAATAACAATTTAGAATTTATACTTGCTGCTGATTATTTTTATCAGTTTAGTAGTTTAGGTACCTACTTATTTGTTTTCACCAAATTTACAAACAGTACTCCTTACACAACGTGATGATACTGGTAGGTATCATGTCATAAACAGATAGTAAATTTAAGTACAAAATAGTAAAATTACCTATACATGAAAAATATTGTCATCTTTTATAATCATCGAGTATGAATCTGAAATAGGTGGTCTGTCCAATAAAGTTTATGTTGTAAGAAAGTGTCTAAATTTAATCGGTGTCGTATAAGTTGTGAAGGTGTGGTGGCGCGAGTGCGTGCGATGCGAGGGACAGCGGGAGGCACGGTGCATGCGCAGACGCAGCGCAATGCGGTGTGCAGTAACCCGAGCCGGCGCACTAACGCGCCCGCGCCATAACATAATTAAAAATGATTTAAGGCATTCGCTCCGGCTGCTTTGTTTCGCGCGTTATGTTTCACTCGTTCGCGTCGCTCGAGCCTGGGCACCTCCGTTTTTAACGCCTCGACCAGCTCTTAATTCTGTCACAGTTTTTATAACCCTTTTGTATTTATTAATCCCTTTCGGGGTCCGGTAGCTCTACGCTTCTTGGAAGGCGATTCCGACGCGACGTCTTTCGAGTCCGCCTGTGGCTTTGCGTTAATCAAGCGTCCTATTTCGGCGCCGGCGATTCTCAAATAGGCGACCTTTTTAGCTAGTACTGCGCTTCGCCAGCTTCTCTAAACTTAACTTCTCCGCTCATGTGACCCGGGTCAGGAACCGCGCGGCTTTCATCCTAGGTCGTCTTTCCGCGTTGATTAATAGAAAGAGTAAAATGTCCATTCGGAACAAGGTGACACTCTATAAATCAGTAGTTCGTCCCGTCATGACATATGCTAGTCCGGTATTCGCGCACATCGCCCCGAAACAAATACATCGACTTCAGGTGATTCAGAATAGATTCATGCGTAGAGCCACGGGAGCCCCGTGGTACATGCGCAACAGCGATCTCCATATAGACTTGGACTTGCCCACCATTGCCCAACACCTGAAGTTGGCGTCGCGTCGTTATTTTGACTCTGCCGTCGGTCATCCTAATCCGCTAGTTGTAGGTGCCGCCACCTACAATCCAATCGCGCTCGGTAAGTTTCGTCGGGATTATCGTAGACCTAGGCACGTTCTTGACTTTCAAGACGATGTAATTACTATCGCCCAGGCTAAGCTCAAACATCACAAACAGATCACACGCCGCAGTCGATGTCGGCTGCGACAATCATCCTCGCGATACGGCCTCATAGCAGGCAGGTTTTCTCCTATTAATAGTAGAAGCGTTGCTGGAGTTTCTTCCGCCACTTCTTCTCCCAGCGCTAACGCTTTCCGAAGTGGTAGTAATGTTAGCTGTATTAATAATAGCAATCAGATAATAGCAACCGATCAAGCCGAGGTTCGGCCCTCTCGGGCACCCTTGAATCGGAATGCTAAACGCGTAATGAGTGACAGCCCAAGCCGAGGTCCCCTCTCGGGGGCCCTTGCGCCCAGTCACTCCATGGAGCGTCCACCGAAGCGACCTAAGAGCTCGGTGACCTCCCAATCCGGTAATAATAACGAAGTAACAGCCCGAGCCGAGGCTCCTGAGGGAGCCCTCGAGCCTAGTTACTCTTAAACGAGGTTTAGGCTAAGCGCCATCTGCGCCCGGCCACCTCAAGCCCGGTGAAACTGTAAATGCCTCCTCAAGGCAAACAGTGACTACTCAGTCAAAAAAAAAAAAAAAAAATCGCCAGCTTCATATAAACTTGTACTCGGGTATAAGCCGCGGTAATCGCGAGCGATACAATGTAAGCGCGCCGCCAACAATGTTTAGAGCATACTTGCTGTAACTTCGCAACAAAACTAAATTGCACGCCCTGTATTTGGCGAGGCACGCTAAAAAGGTAATAAAATTTTAATAAAATTTCGTCGAACAATGGCAATATAGCAGGCGCGGGGCGTAAGTCAGTTTCAAATAAGTATTAAAGGAATTAAGTCCGGCTTGTTGAGGCGTCGCGGCCGGCTATCGGATTTCGCGATCGCGCGCAGCCGCTGCCGTGTCCGCAGCGCCGAAAAGCGATTCGCCACGGCTCACCTCTGTCCCGGTCTTGACATTGGACACTGTTCTCAATCCCCATTCATATATTATTTTACATGATTAAGGATAATTAAAGATAAATAACATCTGTATCGACGTAAAATATTTAATTCCTTGCTTCTAGTTGCGAACATTTCTAGGTCCATATTTGAGGTTGTCAAAATTAATTTGCAATCAAACGAGAATTATAATTAATTATATGTGTGTGTAAAGGCAGTGGGCGTAGTGGTCTCTCTGTAGCGTCTCTGTTAATTAGTTTTTTGTTGGCGGCGAGCGGGGCTCCGACGCCATCAAATTACGATGAGTCGGCCTTTTGGGGCTCCGCTACCGAAGGCCGAGGATAATTATACACTCGTTACTACCGTGCGGAGTGTCGACTGTCGACAAGCCGCCGCACCGCACCTCACCGAACTCTTTCCAAAGAAATTGTTTTAACAGCCAGGATCCGAACACACATTCAATTGAAGATAATAATTGATAATTTTTACGTCGTATATTTTAGTTGATGTTACATTATACCGTATTATAAACAACATAATTTACATAGCAGAAACGTTTTACATTTAAACAATATTTTAAATATATTGTCAATTTAATTAATGTATCTACATACTCTTGAACCATAGAGTTTAACTTGGTATAGTTGGGATAAGAATTCTATTTTCTATGCACTTTTATGAAAATCAACAAATACGTCAGCATTAAATGGTTATAAAATAGCTTAGCTAATAGCTGCTTTCTATTCTTGTTCTGGCTGTAAAGCCGCGGTATAAAAACAATGTTTTTTAACCTAAGCGCTACATTCTCTTTTTGAACTGTAGGAACATTGAAAGAGAATAAATTTGAGGCAATTTAGTGAGTAGTAATTGATGTTTGTTCTTTTCTAATGTGGCTGCAGTGTGCGGGCGCAGGCGGAGGGGCTCAGTCGTCGCGTCCCGACTATAAATTCCATCGATAAAATCGGCGACGTCAACAGGCCGGCCGGTAATTTCTTAACGGCGGCGTAACGCGGTGGCGACGCGTGCGCGTACGCATTTTATTTCTCTCGGATCAAGCGCCCGCCTCGGAAATAATCGCCGTCCACTCAGCATAGATGGTAATCATGGCGACTATTAAGGAGGACTTAATGTAACTTTTTTTTAACTCAGTCAATGAGCGTGAATCGAGAGATTTGATCTCGATACACAGGCAACACGTGTAACGCCGCATCGGTGTCGATGCTTCTAGAGATACTTTGAATAAGATATCACGTATGATTTGATGTACTTAAGAGCCGTGGGTTTAATCCCATGAGCGTTTCATCTTAATTGAGTCAAGCGGACGTGAGGACATGTAAGAGAAGATACGAAACACACCCAATCTTAGATAGGGAGTTATTGTCAATTAGACCATTGTGCGACTACCAGTGTTTTCGTAATTTTTATCTTTTACCCAATAAACGAAAAATCTTGCATACATAAACTTGAGTAAGTAGTTAATAAAACGAAAAAGCTCACATAACAGTTAAGAATCTGTTGGTACTTAAAAAACGTCTGATAGTCGAATGTATTGTGATTTTAAGTGATTATTATGAGTGGATGAGGCGCGGCCGCTACTGGCCGCATTGTTGCTCCCATTCAGCCTGATCGAATGAGCTTCCTACTAATTACAAACGGCCATTCGTCGCTGACGGACGGCTAGGGCTGCCTAAAACGTGTATTCTTCAATTGGAAACTTTAACCAAAAATTTCAAATTAGAAATACGTGAGACTTTAAAAGTCCTCACAATATAACTTAATTGGAAGTATTTAAAACTTACCACAGATAATAAAAAGGGTAAGACAGGTTTCTACTGGTTACTATTTTGTAAAAAAGGGAGTGATGACTTAAATCAATAAAAGTTCCTAATGTTGAATTGCATCAGCAAGCTTCATAACTGGCAATACTGGCAATATTGCCTTCGTCAATGTTTTGTAGATTTGTTGAAAATTTCTCCATTGTCATGACCAGGATCTGCGCTGGCGCAGACGTTGGCATCCCTGTGTCTCGTTGCTACATCTATACGTAGTACGTGCAGCTATGTAACATTATCTTTAATTAAAAACCCCAAGAGGCCATCTCTAGATTAGTCGGTGCGGTAACAAAAAGGGGTTACGATGGGATCAGGCGAAACACCTTCGTGATTCGTCACGACTGCCCGATTTATTCTTGTTTGAGTGAACCCTTTGTTGATGTTAACCGAATTTGCTGTCCAATAAAAACCGGCTAATTAAGAAATGTTCCGACTGCCGTTAGAATCCTCAGAGCGACCGACGACCGCGGATTCTAGAAGGATGAGAAATACCTTATTAATTAATTCTCGAAACACTATCGCGTCAGCGTTTATCCCTGATTTTAATCCTTCGATTTACGATTGTTATAAGCTGAGTGAAATATGAATATTGAGTAGAGGAACAATGGTACGATTCTACGAGTTTTCTGTGAGTTTAAATTTAAACATTTTTTTTAATTCTAAACGGACACAGATACATATTTACGTAAATCTAAAATTGTTGTACTTTGGGCTAAATGTATGTTGTAAACATACGTTGATGCTTTCGCTCCAATACTTAAAAACCGGTTTACCCTACCAGTAATATTATAAGTCAGTGATGGATCACTTATAAACTAGCTGAAAATGCACCGAACGAAATTTGATGAGGAACTAAAATTTGTACTAGATATAAAATATTATATTAACTCTCGATATACGAGTAAGTGAGCACAAAAATAAAACAAACAAATCAAAAAAATTGTACAATTTGTGCATTGGGAACTTAGAGAAATTGATCAACTGTACCTATGTATATTAGATTCCACCATCACTATTAAGAAAGGGTGCGACAATAAAAATTTTTGTACATGGAGAAATAGTTTTCTCAGCGAAATAAAGTTAGAAATGATGTAATCGTCTAATAATTATAGTGATTAGTTAGTATTCGTTTAGCAAAGGAGAGAATAAACAGTTTTTTGTTACGTAATAAAACTTATTAAAACATTACTTTTCTTGACATTTAAAATAAATATGATTTATTTATTGTAATGTGACAAAAGCAAACGCTGTGCGCAACTCATCCCAATTATGTCTTGAAACTGTCGCTTTCAGGCGAACATTGGCGTTGGCGAACCGGACGCAGATTTGTGACGTAACACTTAAGAAAAACAATGGAGTGTGTGACGACTTGTTTTAGTAATATTTATTATACTTAGTATTCATACCTTGATTAAATGTGAGTAGCACATAATAAAATAAGACAGACAAAGGATAAATTTCCAATATATATAATTAATGTATGACGATATATACATAAAGTAATCGTTCTATGACGATAAATATTACAAAGATATTCAAATATCTTGCCGATTGGGAACACCGTATGCGCAGAATACACTTTAAGGTGTTGCGTGGCGTAAAAGTAAGGGAGGGCACTACACAGATGACCTTGAGCCACTAAGACATTTGAAAAGACGTATACTAGAGTATAATTACGCGCTTAACGTGCGGTTCGCAAAATACTTCACTTCCCATGTTAACAAGCCTATATAAGCTGTAATCCTATCAGATGCAACGCCGCAGCGTCCGCCGCTTAGCGCACCACTATCACCTATTTGTGGTGACGCACGCTTTTATTGTCCGCTATACGGCTTAGGTGCGCGTAATGAACACTTAACAAGAAAATGGACACAAAGAAAAAAATACCTTGTTAAGTGCAAGGATATTTAATGATTTAGAAACAGCTATCACGTCTTATTATTTCCATAGTGGTGGATTGAAATCAAAATGCCTCGTAATCTGATAGACATGTAACACCGGCCACCTAATGCAGCCGTTGTGGATCTCTGTTCTCTGAATTAATTTGAATATTTTATAGTTTTTGATGTATTTCATATTATAAAAAAATATATACAAAAATAGAAACGTATAAAATTAAGTTAGAACTGGTGAATGTGTACCTGCGTACAAGCATACGAAAATTATTTCTATTGACTTGAATATAGTCTAATACTTGTTCAGTATATGGTAGAAGTAAATTTATTATGTTCACATTTAAAAGAAATAGTGTATACTGAAAATAATTTTAATTCTTTTTTTAAGTTTAGGTTACTTTACAAAATGTTTAGAACCGTCCATACTATAAGGTATTGAAATGAAAAGAAAAAGCAAACAAAATGTTTGTTACGTCAACACTATACGCCAGCTTTCATTACGTGAGGAAATAAATCAAAATAATACGGAGGTAAAAAGATAGCGAATGGAAAATCAGCCCATCCCCGCGCGCCGGGTGATTTATGCCAGTAATTTTCCGGACGGTTACGAAAGTAACCTGCGATTTTTCACCCCGCACACACGTAATTAGATAATTTTCATGGATTTCCTTTGCAGTAAGGTTCCGGCGAATTTATTCAAAACATTATGCAACTTTACCCTGCAAAGTAATGAAGTTATTACGTACCTACTACGAATGCAAATTTTTTCATATTAACGTGGTATGTATTATGTGTATGAAATTTTAGTAACAAAGTACACATAATTTAGTTAGGACGTGCGTAAGCACATCATGACAAATAAAAAGTAGCAAGAGCTTTGAATTAATAACGTCGAGGGACTGATCGGTCGACTCCCCGGGATGTTCTCGTATTAATTTCTGTCACAGATTTAATTGCTCACCTCTGGCTTAAGGTTTTTAATAAATTCGAGAGCGGACAACTAAGTCCGGCGCGACCAAAAAATACGCGGCCGGGGCGCGCTCGACCAAAAAAAAGGACGGATTTTAATTTATAAGAGACAGGACAAACGATTAATAATTTATTTGTATCCTCCGCTTCTTGCGCGAAGGGGCCGAGCGTTAAAAACAACCGTTAAGACCGGCGACTTTGTATAGCTCACGCTTAGCCCGAAATGCCAATTGCGGGTAGACACAAGTATACAGCGGGTTGGAATGTCGCTTTAAAAAAGCCCGCAAATAAATAAATCGCGTCGCACGCACCGGCCGGACGAGAAAAAAAAAACAACCGCCATATTCGATTCTTTAATGTGATTTTAAAAAAATAGAAGCGAGAGGAGGCTGGCTTCGATTGAAAATGAATGAGGGCGAGCGCGATAGTGGAAATTAGCATTGAGGTAGGATTCAGGAGCGGCCTTTGTGCGATCATATCGAGGTGTATTCTTTGCGCTTTTTACGGCGGCGACGCGCCGAGCGCGGCTTTTCAGTCCTTATTACGATCCTGTCGCCTTTTTGTTGCAAATAATTACGACGCGCTCCGCAATACCATGTCGATAAATATTTAGAATTGCCCGGCTCTCGGCTCCATTGGACATACCTGAGGTCGCCGGCCTAAATTAAGCAATATATTTCTTACCATCAACTCTTAAAGGCAGGAATTGTATTTGAAATTCGCTAATGAGTTTAAAGAAACAATACCATATATAACCACACCAACAAAATACTTTAAAGTTTATACAGTTATTTATGATAAAGGAACTAAGTTTATAGGTACAACACTAATATGTATATATATGCAGATTAGATGTCGTCAGTTTGAAATGCCTTATTTATTATAATAGTAACGAGTCGAATTGACTACTTTTCCTCAAGTCGGCATTTAAATATATCATATTTAAAAAATAATTGCCAAGGTGAGCAATATGTATAAGCTATACAATTATTAAGTTATAATTTTGACGACCCCAGTCACTACTTAACATGGGCTTGGACATTCTGTAGAAGATCGTAAACCATTAAGAGTGGCGGAGAGATTAAATCTGGCTACGTCAGTCGGATTCATAAATTAGCGATTAAGCGCATCCAATAATAAAGGCAACAATGGGATTGAATGCAGATGAGCGAGCGAGGAGCGGCCGGAGCGCGCGAGCGGCGACCGATCGACATTTGTATGCGATATCTAAACGCACAATTGGACGCCGGCGCGACTCTTCGCGCTAATGGTACACTATCAAGAGATCGCGTTCCCCCGCTTGAGAAGTAGCGACCGCCTCGGAATAGGGACCACACGGTTATATGCACCTTAAATATATCAATATTTCGTTTGGAAATTTACAGCTGAATACCACATCAACCTTAAAACTTAAAGAACTATGAAGAATTTTTAATTCAATTTGAAAATGAAACAAGGCACTATTTATATGAAAGTCCCCTGGCTCATTAAGGAGCAATACACTGTATCTCATGAGCCAGAATTTGTGACTAAAACATCTCGTTGCTCTTGATCACTAACGATTAGCTAAAAAAAGAAAGTACATCCAGCGATGTATATGTTTGCCTGGTAAGAACAATAAATTCGAACATTCATTGAACACAATTTTTTTATAACATGTAAGTGTAGGGTAATTAATTAGCTTAAGTGCCATTAAGACAACCCGATATTGGAACCATAAAATAAAAAATTACGCTCCATAAGCAATAGTTAATTGAAATGTGACAGATACTATAAACATATTATTTTATACAGTTGTAAAACGTCATGTACGTATCGGGGGACATAAAAAACGTAGTGAAAAGGTATATAAAATCGATATAAATTTGCAGTGACGAAGAGTGTAATTATAAGCGATGATATTCGTTATTAATCTGCACCTTTTAAAAGGGTCGTGGCGATTAAAGTTTGGAATAACAATCGAGGTAATGCTCGGGTCGGGACATTTACTGACATGTTTGCATTTATTGAAGCTTTTCGGACCTTTTTATGATGCCAATGTTCAAATAATTAGTTAGTTGCTCCTCACGCCACAGGACATGGTATAAATTGACAAATCTACCTGATCCCATCGCGACCAATATAAATTTTACGGTTTTTTAATTACCATGCATTATTTTATGGTGCGAGTGATGACCTGTTGTGATAATTTATTTTTTGTAAAGTATTTCATTGCATTGTATCTGGTTTGAGAGCAATTTCAAGTTTTGGGCAAATCTGCTAATTTAGAATTTTGTTAAATGTTGGCTACACGTATCTAATATGCAATTAGCTAAGATCGTTAAAACAAAATAGCTATGCATTATCAATTTAGAATAAGTTAACAATTATCCGAGGGAGCCCAACAGGGCTACAGGTTGCAGCTAAATTTCGCCGAGCGGACATGTGTAAGTAATTTGCAGCGATCTGATTGAGTGACCATAAAATCCGAGAGTGCTGTGGCGCGCCTCAATTGCCAATCGATCTTTCTCATCGAGCACGATAAATGCACAAATTACGTATTGTCACTGCAATTGCTTTCGCTTAATGCAACCAAGTTTAAGCTTGATAAACAGTATGATGAGTTTAAACGCTACTACAATTTTTATCGAGACCCTTGACTTTTAAATAGACCATACTAATAGAATTGGATAGTAAACAAAATTAGAGAATTCCAAACAGTTACAAACAATATAAACAGCATATTATGTGCAATTTAAATTTGATTACGGCGATAATTCGTGGTATTTGTTTGTTTCACGTACTTAAACAAATATTTAAGAGTCGTTTTTCCCTTCTTAGACTTCATCATTAATATTGCAAATTCGACCAAGTCGTAACCTTATATGTTTGTCTTTCACCTTTGTTAATAATAATATTTCGCACTCCATAAAATCCGATTTTAACCTCTTTAAGCGTACAAATGGTAAAAGAAGTTGTTGAAACACGTCCACAACATCGCCAATTGATTTGGGTAATTTATTGGTTGGCGACAACGAGCAATCACGATGAGCGCTGATTGAAAAGCATTGTTTAATTTATTGTAATTATGAGAGACAACGCAAGTTATGATTCGAATACATTTTAATTGAGTCATCATTACGTCTATTAAAACGATTGGGTTGCTATTAAAAATGTGATGTCAATGAAAAATCTTGAACTACTTCGATTTTAGCTTTTCTATAGCATAGTCTTCTATTTATTAGGTTATAAAATATCGCTATCACTCCTTCCTTGGACTTTTAACTATTTATGCAAATCCCGGATTAAAAAATTGGAATTACACTCCTTAAATCCTATTCGCATGTAAAGTACGTAGACTTTGCGATCACTAAATTAGATGTATTCCTTCGATTAAAATAGATCGAATATTATGTAGGACACTCAATGTAGTCTAACCTTTAATCACAATACACAAAAAACTAATATTGTTTCAATTTAATATCAATAAATTTATTCTTATACCCAAGAAAAGTTCCGGAAACATGTCATTCTCTTATCTATTGAATGATAATCTGTAACATGAAGTGAAAGTGGACGTCGGCAAAAACAAATTGTAGTTTATTGAATATACATTAATTGAGCGGTTCACACCGGAAAAGTCAATAGCGTTCGGCTTGAGCGTTTATTGAGTCATTTATCGCAGCCATAGGCACAATGATTAATATCCCGGATATTTGGTTTAAGGGGGAGTTGGTACATCAGTACATACTTCCTGGCCTCTAGACATTTGTTCCTATACATTTCTAATCTAGCATTGTTTCTACCACATGTCGACCCACATTGTTCCTCGAAAAAGGCATGAAAGGCACGGGTGAAGCAATGCCAAAACACTCGAAACCGTAGCTTTAAAGGTTGAGCGTAGAGTATAAAAATCGTATCACATAGTCATAGACTATCGAATGTTCTATGCACTTCGAGCCTCAAACCTAAGAAGCTCTTTTTTATTTCTGTCAAGTTCTAGAACACTATTTAATTTACATCATAAATTGTAATAGTGTAATAATAGTGGAACACATTGAGATGTGCAGCGAACAATTCAATAGCGCTGCGCGTTGATCCGTCGCACCTATAGCCCGTGGTATCAGAGGCTCGCAAGACTTCGGTCGACGAGTAGCAAGTGATAAATAAAGCGTAATTGAGAGACGGAAACAGCCAATGAGTAAATCTCGTCCGTCAATTTATTTAAATTATTTATTAGTGGTCCGCTATAGACACCCGCCGCGATCGCTTGCAGCGCGCGTTCACAGCGCTGGCGGACGCGGCCCAGCGCCGTGCATCTCACACACCTCGATATCGACTATAATATGGAAATAAAGTAAAATTAATCTTTCTATAATTAAATATTCGAACTTGCAGTATTAAAGATATAGAGATTAGTTTATCGACAGCAAATTGAGGTGCCTATTACATATTTTTTTAAATTTTCACAAAATTAATATGGAGGAAAACAATTAATTTGGAGAATTTTTTACTAAAGTTTTTTTAAAAGATCATACGTCTATTTAATTTAATTAGATGTCCAATAACGAGTTTAACATAGAGTACGATTTCCTAAAAATGTTATATTAATTTACAGACGCAATCTTAAGTGAGTAAACTATAACAACAAAAGTACTACAAAAGAAAGAAAATTTGTAGAGCTGTCGACTAAAACTAACACACAAATTGTTTTAAGTGCGATAAACAGCTCCGACTCGGAAACATTTTTATTTGGCACGTTTACCGCAAAAATCGTAGCGGGTAGATTCAAATAAATGATACTGTTGGCTGACACGGAAACATTTTCCATTACCTACAAGTGGCGATTTTATCGATAAGTCGGGGCGCGAGTATCGCACCGAACTAGCGGCGAGTCGGATTAGTTAATTTGTGCAGATACGACACAATGGATGAGGAAATAATACACTCGCATGTACTTACGGCTACCGGGACATTGTAATTGGCGTAATTGGATAAATCTGGACGCACTTAATAATGGCCCATTGTCGTGATTCAAATGGCAACTCATCGCTTGAAAAAGAAATGAATCATTTTTTTTTTTAATTAGTACAAGCTTTTTATTTAACCACGATACCATACATGCGGCTATGTTTGTACTTCTTTATTAAAAGGCAAACACTTACGTAGAGGAAAGGAGAGCTAAACGACTTAATTTCCCACCGGGATATTATTAACTAGACTACGTTCGTGGCATAACTTCCATTACCGTTCACATTTGTTTCAACCGTTTATTTCTATATCGCATTCATTTGACTTACGGACGATAGTAATTTTTAGGCCATGATTCTGAAAATGATTGATGTGAAAGCAAAGATAGATCAGTACAACGATTTGGTGGATCACTATATCACGGGTCTTTTAAGTACTGTATTATAGTATTAAAATGACACTAGATTATTAGTTACGCCTAGTTATTTACCTAATTAATTGTATTGGAATGAACGAGTGCAACAAAGCGCGGCGCACCCTGTACAATCTGACACGCTTCATCGAACATGTCATCACCAAAATGCTAATTCAAAGTAATTAAATTCGTGGTATTATTTACACAAGACCTTTGTATCTGAAATTTTATAGAGTACAAGGGTAATTTTTAGCACGATAAGTGTAGACTTTAGAAAAAAAATCTAAACATTAAATGCACGGATATGCATAATACATTCATAATGCATTAACAGCTTTTATGGAAAGATCTTATAGAAATAAGACCCCTAGAAGGAATTACGGCAAGCCTAATGCACTGACGCTTTTAAAAGCACACATTATGCTAAACAGGTAAAGTGCAACTACTATTCATCATATCCAAACACAATGGTGGAATTACAATAATGTTTACTTACCCATTAATGTCTGTGATGGACCAGAAATGCCTAAGGACGGCTTTGGCGAGAAGGTACCATATTTGTGTCCATACCCACGAGGACTTGTCGATAGATGTGGACAGGAACTCTTTGGTCTCTTCATCAGGGTCGAGCTGCACAAATTTATTCTTCAGGTTTTCGCTCAGCCGGCTCTTGTCTACTCGATACCACTGGAATAAAAAGTCATTGTTTAAATCTTATTATGAAGGTTTAGCTTTGCGAATGTAATTTCTGTTGAGTCGACAGCTACGTTGACACGAAATTTAAAAACCGCGGTAATTACGGAGATATCAAGGATGTTCATATTTCTTAAAATGTCATATTCTCTATTCGTAATAACTTTAATGGTTACAATAACAGTCAATACATCATACAGCAGTCAAATCAACATTCGTAATTTAATTGTAAATGAATGTTTAACAACTCGCGTTCGGGTCGCTAATGAAAGCGCATAAAAAGAACGGTCCAGTGCAAATAAGAGACTACGAGAGTAGTACGAAAGAGCCATAGCTCGTCACCCGTTGTGTGTTTAAGTCAGCGGCAGCGGGCTTACAAAGGGCAGCAGCGGCTGTTAATTTCACGCCGCCTCAAATTAACATTTCTTTACGCCACGGAATAATAACGAATTAAAAAAAGCGGCAGTCTCTCGCGTCTATATGCGGCGGTAATGACATGGCGGCCGCGCGAGCGGGACGCAGCTAAACTCATCAGGCTGGCTTAATTAATGCACGATCTGTCTTCGTATTAAAATCGAAGACGGCTCTCAACGTCAGAGGAAAAAACGTCGAGGTATTGTAAGTGAGGGTAGGTTTCCTAGTAGGCTGTGTTTGTTGCCGGTTTCGGTGCAGAGTTGCAGACATTACTAATTTTCAAAAAGAGACTAAAGGCTATCTAGTGTATTCCAAATGCACGTGCGTTCTTGCCTATATTTAAAATTAATAAGTAATTCAAGGACTCATTATCAACAAAACTACTGTAATACTTGTTAAATAAGATATAATTCATTATGTTGTTTATATAACAGACACAAAAAACATTTTTACGATGAGCCGCTAAAAATTATCGTAAAAAGGCCGAAGGAAATAAATATTTAGTACTGAGCGAACGCTGATAGCGAATCACGCCAGTGATTATGCAATGCGCCGACTTTACATTTAAAATAACCTGCATCGGAACTACGGGATCCGACGAGGCGAATTCTCCAGACGGAATACAAATCATGGAAAATTTTCAATGCCTAACCCATTCATAATGTTGGCCTTATAGATTGTTTATAACACATTATTCCATCACTTTTTCATAATTTATACATCCAATCATGCACGATTCTTATTCTGAATATTTGATGCAGGGAGAAATGCGTCAGTTACAAATGAGGATTTCAATTACGTCTTTTGCTGGGGAAAATAAGACATAGAAGTAAATGGGGGCACCATTACACAGATCTTTTTAAACTTTTTTCGCATACATTAGTTTAATGCAATCTAATTGAATCTGGGAAAAAAATATCGATCTATATATTTAAAATTGTTCTGGCATTTTGTTTTTAGATTATAAATTTAGTAAATTACTGTCATGGATATTGAGGTTTGACACTGCACAGAACAGTACGCAATAATATTACTGTAACAATAAACCGTTTGATATTACGTAATGATTCTGCAATGTAGTAAACTTTCATTAGGATCCGAGAGAAACAAAAGATAATTTGAATATGGTGCAATAGGGCATTAGAGCAATGTGCAATACAAAAATATAAATACAAATAATTGTAGGAATATAACTTCCGCGTTGTTGTTTTTGTACTTTATGTAGACCGGAGACCCGGTTCGTTTATTTATGAGGCTCCCGTTTAGGATTCCATTTCTGCTCGTGTAAAGCTAGATTTGCATGAATAACAATTTCCTCATTTTAAAAATCTACCTGTTAAAGAAGACAAATCGAATATCATTTATTCAAAGCGACGAGCTATCGAGGCCGAACGTCTATTGTTTATTTTACGATGTTTTTATGGGTTACCGATTTTTGCACAATGGTCAAGGGGTCAGACGGTAAAGTTTAATCGTGTGTTTGTGCGGAGCGGGGGCAAGGGGGGCGGTGAGCAGGCGAGGCGCTCAATGCGTTCATTAAGCGCGGAGTCGTTAGCGCATGGGTCAGCGTAGGTGCGTCTGTGGAACGAATGAAGGGATGCTGATCCTTTATCCGGCGGTCGTTCGCCCGCGGCTAATGAATCAAACACTTGCAAGCGTATTGTCAATACCGAGCGAAATATTAACGCGCACCGACCGCCGACCGCACAATGCCGGATTAATTCCCATTTAAACGTGTGAAAATGTACTGAGCATTGGATGCACACATGCCGCCTTCTGGTAGTTTGTATTTATGAAGCTTATAATTCGAGTAGACTTGCGACTTTCGCGTGTCGCATTGTGCATCGTCAAAAGATGTCGCCGAGGAGCACGTCGCTCATTACCGATGTAATTACGGCCGATATATTGTCGTCTTTGTTGAGATGACTAATAATGACAAACGCATTTCTGCAAGAACGCTTTATTCACGGCGGGGTCTTTTCACCACGTATTATTTCCGCATTGTTCAATAGTCGTGAAGCTTTGAATGTTTTCCTCGAGTTATACAAGAAAATGTAATTACAAATTTCTAGTTTACATTCTTTATCATAATTAGTTTCTCCGACTGTTAGTCTGACATTGTATGAAATGCAACAAAATCAGTAAGAAAACATTTGGCAAAACAAAGTTCGCTATAATGCATACTAGGTAGTGGGCTAAGTGGAGCACAGGATCCCGGTGGATTTGGCAGTAAGCGGCTACGGAGCTTGTTTGCCGGGCGCTCCATTAAAATGGGATCAGACTGGGATGCAGATTGCCTGGACGTTCTGCGAGTATAACGCACATATAAAGTCTATGTGGACGGATAATGTTAGATCCTTATTATTTGAAATAGAATCTACGTAAAATAATTCGGATAAATATTTATTCTTCTATTATTTGAAGATGATATATTTCCGACATTACTATAGTCCGGTCGCGGAGCAGGAAGAATTTCGTACATTGAACTCGCATTACCTGTCTCTGTCGCTCCCGCGTAAATACAATTAGTCTCGCTCGCACAGAAACAAAGGCCGCCGTCCTCAGGGATTCTAAACCTTTAGTTTGTTTGTTTGCATAATAAAAATTTTATGGGCTCCGTTAGAAGGATTACCGAAAAGGTTAATTATTGGTTAGTTCGAAATGAACAATCGAAACGAATATTTGAAAGACGGAAGTGCAGGCATTCATCTATTTTATTGCCGGCTTTCCGATAATTAATTTTTGGTTTTAAAATATTATGCAAATGAATTCTTCACTTCTCGAAATTGAACAATAGAGCAAAGTAACAGTTACTCCGAAACAGAGGAATCAAATTCTGTTTTTTGATTTTTTATTATTAGATACTTGTCTAGATTTTTATTTTTACTTGTATTATTAAATCTAAATAAATGATTTATATAATAATAACTATATTTTATAAGTTGGTAAATTTTCTTTCACTTTCAAATAATTCATGTAAACCGCACTTAATACAAAAACGTTTGGAACCTCTGTCAGTAGATAAAGAGGTCATTGTACGAAATTCTTCCTGCTCCGCGACCGGACTATAGTAACTTGCTTTTAATCAATGTAGCTTATCCTATATTCAAACTCTTTTCCTCATTACCAATTCACACTTGAATCTTTATGGTTTCCTGGTACATCCTGGCAATGAAATAGCCAATGCATAAATAAACATTGGCAATGGCTCGAAGCAATAATACACGTACTCAATTAAAATCGATATGATTTACTGCGGCAAAACAATTGATTTCGATTAAAACTGCCAACTGAACAAAACAAAACAAATGATAACGCATTGTCCTTAGGTCATGGCAGTACCTCAAATTATTTGTTTGACGATTACCAAGATACACTAAGTAAAATTAGGGAGCGAAAGATGTTGAGAGTTGTTATGATGTGAGATATGAAAAAGGTGGTGATTTAATTTGGCGAAATACGTGATGAAATACCGTTCTAGAAGTGATATTGTATTTTCAATAGCTTCAATTTACGAAGTGATAAAATCTGTTTTAATGAGCTCCTTTTAATTTTACTGCAAGTTTAATGGTCTGACAAAAATTCACAACGTTAATAAAACAATGACTGCCCTATGGTTCTCGGGCCCGTCACGAGCAGCCCGGGGGCTGCGATGCGTAATTGTTTTAAACTCGTCTTTTAATTGTTCTATCGAGGGTTGGGATTTATTGTGCGACGTGATCTCTAGCCTTAATGCTTCTCGCATTCATTTGCACCATTGCTTCCGCATCGACGGACGACCGGTATGCTTTTCCTACAAATTCAATTTGATCGAAGACAAATCCAATCCCGATTACAATAAAGTTTCTGACGAAATATAAATTAACATTAAAGATAATAGAAATCCATTGTTTCTGTTCTCGTAATAGTGGTTTGTATGATTAATATTGTGAAACTGACGAAGAAGGGGCCAATTGCATATTGGGAACCTATTACAAAGATCAGTGACTTTCGCAATGCATCGGCGAATGCCTACCTGTTATGACAAATTATTCTCCTGTCATGACATGGTGCTAGTTTTGAAATGATCACTGTGTATAAGTAGGCAGTGGAAACGTTGTCACACATACTCCATGGAGCGTGGGCGCAGCGGGAAGATTTACGGGTGTATTTAAACTGGTTTAACATTAAACGGCAAGGAGGCGATTTGATCGTTAAATTGGCCGTTAGGTTGCAATTTAATATCATTGCTCGATACCACCCAGGCGATGCGTTCGATCACTTTATTCAGTTTGTACTTACCACGTTGTAGACACATTCAACAGTTTTCAAGAATTTAAATTAGAAATACAGTCAAAATCTGTTATAACGACATCGAAGGGACTACTCATATTGAGTCGTAAAAACCGATAGTTGTAACAACCGGTGACAGGTATTAATAGGAAAGATATGTAATAACATTCAGCCAGGACCTTTGATTTTGGTCAATTTAACCGGTATGTTGTTCTAAACGATGTCGCTATAAACGGTTTTGACTGTACATGTTATGTCTGCGTTCCAACTACTACACAAATATTACTATCACTTTTAAGGGTGCCATAACTGTAGGTGTTACATCATTTTTCTTAAAAGATTTATTTAAAACCTTTTTTTCAGAACTTCACATCTAGATTATATTTCCGTGTACTTGTGTGGCGATTAACTTAATTAAAATAAAAATCATTGTCCTTTTAATGCGGTGTCTTCAGATTTGGTGGCACACCGCTACTTACGTCAATAAGTTTAGTAACCTCAATGTTGTAAATTTAATACGCTATAATAATTGTAGATGGCTCTTTCGATACCTAAACCGTAACTTATCGCCTATTATAGTAACAATAATGAAAACATTCTCAGTTATTGAGTTGAGTGAGCGGTAAAAATGACCAAAACACTTACGTCGGTGTCGGAATCGAAAATTATTCAGCGGTAAAGAGCAATTAAAGCGACTCACGCCGCAGCGATTGTGCGAGCGCGAGCGTCGCCCAGCGCGACTATTGTCCGCGGAAATTGACACGAGCGGCAAAAACACGTCGAGCGGCCGCCGTCTCCTCGCAGGCCACCGGCCACAACAAATTATATTGTTTTAATTGCTACTGACCTCTTTTCAGATTAATTGGTCTGTAACTGGCTTTAGAGTGAGCTAATCCGCAATTTACAGCTTTTTATGAAAGTAGCAAGTACTCGTAAGTTACGGATACAAACGCTTCTCATACATGAGGTATAAACTTCAGTGGCATAAACGCCACCTTCATTAATTACAAATGGAAGATGTTTGAGCTAACTATTATAAGTTTAAGGTAGCTACTGCACTGTTATTTTATTTTTGAGCTACTGCAGATCATTACGTTCTTAGTCAGATTTTGAGAGATATGCATTTTTGTTAGGTTTTTGTTTTATATTTCTTGGTAAATAATTCTGGAACTGTTATTGGTCAACACTATTTATCGCTCTTAAGACATGAATTCTTTGTCACGAGTAATATTTGAAATTGTAAATAAGTTACCGATCGTGCTTTACATTGTTGTTTTTAAAAACACACGGTGAAATAAATGTATGAATTTTATTCTGCAACGCATCTAGTTTTTTGTTCCAACACCTATTTACAATTGACTATTTTACATTCGGCCTTGACTACGGATGCGATTTACACAAACCGCACACCATTGTTATTTTAAAAAAAAATGCCTACAGTAAGCTGTATTGAGCTTTCTAGAAAAACGTAACATCGAACAAAAAAGGAATTTTTGTGTAAATTATACACAAATTCAACAATAAGGCGGTTGCAATAGACTGGTGAACATAGCTTGTATAATCGATAATCGATGGGAAAGCAAAGTTATTGAATAGCAAACTAGCGTGTCGATGATATCCATAAGCTAAAGTTAATCGATATGGATCAAAAAATAAAATGAATCCATAATGGAATACTCACAGATCTCTTAGAAGTAAAAGTACCGAGTGCGAGTGAAGCAACAGTACCCAAAGTGAAACAATTCTTACACGTACTAGACTACGTCCTTTTGATTTTAGGGGCGGTTGAAAAGGTGACGCAAATGAAAAATGCGGAGGGACGCGAGGTGGCCGGTATTTTTATAGCCGCTACACGTCCCAGAACGCGTCGGCGACACATTCCCGACGGGGCGACGTTTTTGCAGCGCAACTTTCATTAGACAGCGCGCGCTGACCGAGGCGTTTCCTTTTAATAAATGAGTTATGCGTTTATTTCCAAGATGGCTGCTTTTATCAGTCACTGGTGTCGAGAACTTACAATGGCACCAGGATTTTTTACGTCGCAATAAATTTAGTTTTTTTTTTTTTTTTTTTTCTAAGCTGCATCTGCAATCAGTCTTTAAAACTTTAAGCAGATATGAGGAACGAGTTATTTTTCAGAATTATTTCTCCATCAAGAAACTTCTTCTTTTAAACAGACCTTAGTGAGTCTTGTTTGTTACATAATAGTGGCCCTTTTAAGCCTCCTTCTGTGGTCACATTTAGGTAAGGTTGCAACCAGGGGATTATAGTGGTTTGCAATTCTTGCTTTATAGCGCTCAGCAATCACTTTGAGCTCCTGCTGGACGGTGTTCACTTTTAGTACGTCATGCACCTCTGAGTTTTTAATAAACCAGGGGGCATTCGAGATGTTCTTAAGTATACGGTTTTGCACCCTTTGTATGATGTTTAAATTTGAAGCACTTGCAGAACCCCAAACTTGTATCCCATATGTCCATATTGGTTTGAGAACAGCATTATAAAGTAGAAGCTTATTATCCAAGCTTAGAACAGACCTTCTTCCTAGGAGCCACTGAAGGTTTCGATATTGTATGTTAAGTTGATCTCTTTTTGCTATAATGTGTGCTCTCCATGTGAGTTTTTTATCCAGTCTAATACCTAAGTATTTGACGACGTCACTGTGTGGAAGTTCTTGATCTCCTAGTTTAACTGCTGGGCAGTTTTCATGACGCAGCGTAAATGTCACTTGGACCGATTTTGAAGCACTGGCTCTTATTCTCCATTTTTTTAACCATTTGTCTACTTCATCGAGTCCATTCTGGAGAATTACAGTAGCAGTCTTTGGGTCCTTGTGACTGGCCAAGACAGCTGTGTCATCCGCATATGTTGCTGTGGTTAAATTATTACTTTCAGGGAAATCTGCAGTGTACAAAGTGTATAAGACTGGACCCAAGACCGACCCTTGAGGTACACCTGCTTGGATATCGTGGAATGAGGACGTACTGTCATTTTCTCTGACTTGAAATATTCTATCGGAAAGATATGATTTTAAGATTTCATAAAAAGTATGGGGTAAAAATTGTTTTATTTTGCATAGCAGTCCCCTGTGCCAAACCCTATCGAATGCCTGCTGTATGTCTAGGAATGCGCATGAGCAGTATTCTTTATCTTCTAGTGACTTTCTTATCTTGTTGCAAACTCTATGTACTTGTTCAATGGTTCCATGTTCTTGTCGGAAACCAAACTGATGGTCTGGTATTACATGTTTTTCGTGTAGTATGGGCATTAATCTTCGGAGGAGAAGTTTTTCAAATACTTTTGAAAGCACTGTGAGCAGACTAATAGGCCTATAGGAAGAGACCTCATTTTCAGGTTTACCTTCTTTATGAATCATCACTACCTGCGATATTTTCCAGAGTTTAGGATAGTATTTGACTCTTAGAATGGAATTAAAGAGTGCGGTTATGTACATTATAGCTTTCTTCGGTAGCTGTACTAGAACTTCTTTTGTTATTAAGTCGAACCCTGGGGCTTTTTTATTCTTTAGGTTTTGTATTTCACGCCGGATTTCTTTAGGTGTTATGTGTTTAATGGGTAAGTCTAGTTGGTAATCTTGATTTAATATAGTTTCAATAAATTTAGTAATTAAACAAGTTCATGTTTAAATCGCTACCTGAGCTGAGGGACGGCAGGCAGTATGATAAAATTAAGACGAGTTCAACTTTAGTGTTTTGAATGTATAACTGTAGTTTATGATGTAAGTAATTTGAGTTCCTACAAACAACTTTAAGATTCAGAAAATGATATTTATGTCTAAATAATTTACATATTTTAAGAAATTTAAAAACAATAAAATCTTGATCGTATTATATTTTTGGAAGAAAACTTACACTTGTTTATGTTTTGAATTTATATTATTAAAAAAATAAGGCTCTAATCGACTATATATAACTTAATGTATTTTGACTAAGAAACGCAGACTAAATTGTTTTTTTTTTCTCAATCGTGATTTATATTCAGGGGCTCTTAGGAAATAAAATAATCACAGCCGCGTCGATTTGCATACAATGGTAAAATAATTTTACGCGCGTTTCGCCGCGCTTAATTCTCCTTTTTATTTGGTTTTCTTTGCCCTATCTATGAATCAAACGGTCTTTCGGATCCAAGTTTCGTTTAAGTGTTACCGTTTTTTAAAGTTTTTTTTAGAATATTTTTAATATAAGCAACATATCTCCCTTGCTCCAACGCTTTAAATTCGTCATCCTCAAAATGATCATACGTTGAAATTTTTAACAGGTTAAGGAAACTGGCAACTTACACTTGTTAAAATTATGTTACATTTCAGATACTCCTTCCCGCTATTAATACTTAAGAATTTAGTTTGCGTTCAACAATTGCCAGTCGTAGGACGATGATTTAATAAAGGAAAGTTAAGAGTTTAGTGTATGGCAGACGGCATGGCGGGATCGCTTACGCGGCGCAGCCAAGATGGCGCCGGCCGCAGAAACGTACGCGTGTGTTGCGGTGCGGTCTACGCAACACTCAGTGTGGCATTATTAAGACGATCATAACCAAGGAACTAAAAATTCTCGCCTCGTAATACATTCAGAACAAACACTGTCAGTCATAAATTCAGCACAAAAGTGCGACTGAAGGCTGGCCGGCAACAAAAGGGCATGACTTCTCCGGCAAAAAGATGATCCTTAATCTGATTAAATCTCCATCGCAGCGGACGTCGGAGCGTGAAAGATTAATGAATATTTGTGCGAGGATTCTCGGAGCTGGGCCGGCACGTAGGGCTGTCATAATCATGTTAGCCGGCAGCGCGGCCGTGCCGGGCACGCACGCCACCGCGCTGCCGCTAGCCGACGTAGCTTCTAATCGCCAACCTCGACTGCCTTCTTCCAACTTTATCATGTCACACAAAAAAATTTAAGGTCACCAAAATTAATTCTTATTGAAATCCATCTTTATGTAGTATTAAATACTACAACATTAAGTTTGTAATCAATTTGGTTATCTGAGGACAATGTAAAATGTAAGGTAATGTAATCGAATATGCAAAAGTGAGATTTTCGTTTGCAGCGCTAACAGCGACGATATGACGCAACCTTCCGATGGCAAATCGCAATTGGTATTTCGCGCGAGCTCAATAAACACACTCGTAAAAGAATCAATTGAAAGCCGAAAGAAATTAAACGTGAGAATGTATTGTTTCATGCGAGCGTGAACAAAACGAAAATCGTTATTTGCGTTAACCAGCTCGCAGGTCGTTTTCGACCTTCTTTCTTCTCGGACATAAATCGCGTTAAATAAAAGTAATATTTACGCGGTCTAAATTGCAAAAGTACAACAGAGTTAATATGTCGCTTTGGCGACTGTTAGCGCAAATACAATTGCGAAGATTAAAAATATCAAGAGTTATTGTTCCTGCTAAACTTTTCTTTCTTTGTATTGAATATACCTATACATGAAGTTAGTTAAAACTTTTCACAGTAAGTTTTGTAAAAGTACAATATAATATTTTCAGACTATTAAAATTAAAATACTAGTACAAGGCAGAACTTACCAATTGATTTGAAAATTATTGTTTTCATAACATGTAAATCTAGTTCGACAAACAAGGCAGAGAATAAATACAATAGTCATTAAACCGTTTATAAAAGTGGATTGAGCAACGACTAATTATTTATCAGTGGGCTTGTGGCGGCAATAAAGCCGACTCATCAATGATGCAGGCGAGCAAACAAAGCGCGCGTGGTGCACGGCCATTATCCGCCATAAGACATCATAAACGAGCCACCATCATCTGCCCTTATAAAACATTCATACTCATCTCACATTTCGGCGCCCCTCTTAATTTCGCGTGAGCCTCTTCTAGGTTCGTGTAAAAACTTCGGGTGTCTTTTTATGACTTTTACTGCGGTATAATTGGGAGGGGCGAGTGCTCGCGTCCCCGAGGTGACATAAATACCCTCCCCCCACTCACTCGCACTCACTCGCACTCAACTGGTACCCCCTCCCCAAGCTTAATCTCATGTAAGACTACACGGTACGGAACTAGCGCATTAAAATGTCTCGACGACTACAGGTTAAAATTCTTAAAAAGACGTTTAAAATGCAACAACTTTTACGGGAAGACTTTAAAATGAGATTTAAAGTAATAGCTATAAGGTATAAAATGCCAAGACGTAACGGTATTTTATGGTGGTCAGGGCTTTAAAAGCACGCTAAATAGCTAGAAAGAGTTATTACAAAATGTTTTTAATAGCATAAAGACACATACATTAAAAATAATGCAATATTTCAGACTTTTTTTAAATAGAATATTTTATATCTATTTTGTTATTAAAACTTTATTACCTAGCTTAATTTATTGTGAAACTGTTATGATTCGTGGTTAATTGTAAGCATTTTCATGAAATGGAGAGATAAAGAATAGTTTTTAAGCTGTCTGCGATTTAATCTTTTATTTGTCACACGGACGTCGAATGCAAAGGACAATTTGCACGAGAACGGACAATATTTGATCTAAGGAAGTAATATGTCTAGTAGCTTCCAATATCAAAGAGCCCCGGTCCGTCGCAGCCAATGCGATTTCAATTTTATAGAGGGCGGAAAGACGCGAGGTGGCGACGCGACAAGAGGTGGCATCGCGGACTCGGATGTGCATGTATTTATTTGCTGAATTCCGAATAGCTTTCAATATGTAGAGGCGGCTGTCGATCTCCTCCAATATCGCATTGCAAATGTCACGCCGCCATTGAAAGCTTGCCGGGGATTGTCGCACGCACTTGCCCGCCCCAGTGCTAAGAATATGATATGTCATTCGGTAAAAACTTATTGTAAACCAATCGCCGTAAATTTATCATCGGTACTGTTAACCTATTCATACCATACTCGCATATAGATTCTATTTCAAACGGAATTTATAAGAAAAAGTCTTTAAGTTACGATATATTCCGGATAGATTCCGAAATCACATACTTTATCTGGGTTAGAATTTACGCAATTTCTGTCTTCTAATGCAAAGGAAGTATTAATTAGGGTACAAGAGTATTTTTTATCAATATAAAGAAGTGTAACAAGCATTGGCATACACTGGTGCGCGGCGTCAAAATCCACGACGACCTACAGCGCTACACACGATGATAGATGAGTGACGCGAAAAACATATCCGTAATTGAGATTTCTATTACTGAAATTGAAGGCGACCGATCCGTTTTTTCCATGTTTGTTTACATAATGTGAGTGGCGTCGGCGCGCTATCGCATTTCGGAAGCGCGGCCGGACGTCAATTTGTATATTGTCATTATGAAAGCGCGAGCAAAGTTTAGCGGCTACCATCCATCATGGCGTGACGGCCGCTCGCTCCGATATCGCCTAATACGTATTGATTTCCCACTTAGCGTTTTTCTTGGGAAACTCGGCGCTCCACCCTTCCGTCCGGCGCGCATTAACGAGCTGTTTGTCCTCCACTCGTATTGTGTCGACACCGCTCCACCGCTCGCCTTGTCTCCTCCTCTTGTACTACGACTTACAACTGTCTTTGGTACTTACGTATCTTTAACTATTGCCAACAAGATAAATAAAAGTTATAAGAAAATGTAGTTTTATGTTCAACGACATACCAGTCATGAACATAAAAGTGGCAAAAAATACACGTACGCACGTCGTTTTTCTTGAAACTTTTATCAGTTTCATAATTTAAACACAGATTATATGAGCTCTGTCAAAATTTTTATTCAGTTATCATAAAGAAAACAGAGCTTTTATAAACCATCACATTTTAAAATGAAATTTAAAAAAAATTGGCGTACTACCTACTATATTTTTTGGATTATAAATTTTCATTAATTCATTAATCAATTAAATATCTTAATTACACTCATAATATTTATGACTTATATAATAAATATGTACATATGTTACATGTAAATAGCGAAGAAAAAGATTGCGTCACCGAGGTCCCCGGTGGGGGCGGGCGGCGAGAACAATGGTTTCGGTTCTCACACGTGTGGAGGATTATTTGCATTCGGAAATAAAGAGAGGAATGATAAAAGAAAGGCGCGAGCGAGGTCCCGCCGTCTCAGGCTTGGGGGATGGGAAACTAGGAAGTCGGGGGGTAGGGGTGGCGCCTTCGAGGGGGATGGGGCTCGTTACGCGAACAATGGAGAAATAATGTACAGATTGCAGTGAGCGATGCGCCCTGCGCGACTCAGGTGTCTTAGTTCTGCACGGACCTCACGCCTATTGTACTGAAGCCACCCATCTCGTATCGACTTCGATGAATATAAATATCTCTGATAGACTTCCGTAACCAACTTCAATGGGAAGATTATACGAAAAATGAAATACGAGTAAATTTAAAAATAAATTTACTGTTACACACATTTGGAAATCCCTAAAGTGCGTTTGTTTAATACAATTTTATGATGTACCCAAACTCGTAAGCACATCAACTTGAAGCAATTATTATATGTTGTATTACCTTAGACTATGACAAAGCTTCCTTACTATAATTTATACTACTAATATTTATCAAACACAAAGCTTCTTTTCTCTACTACGCACATTCCTACTATTTTATAAACCTACAGTCCAGTTAGTCTATAATAAACAATACGAATTGTATTTATTTGTCGATTCTTAAAAAGGAAACGTTTATTAGAAGGTGATTATCGTATCCGAATGAGAGTACTTCAGAGCTAACTGATAACCAGCTACAGATCAACGTGTGAACATTGTATTTAATGAGGGCGTAACGGGCGCGGCGATGCGAGGCGAGGCCGGATCGCTTAATAAAGGATGCCTTGATAGGAAGCGCAAGCAATCACAACAACAATCACCCTATCCTCGCATGACACCGAAAACGTCCTCGTTCATAAGTATAAATTAATCCATTTAGAGGCGGGCGACGGGCGACGGGCACCGACTGTGGCCGATTAACGGAAGCTTCTACTTAACTAATTTATCCCCGGGTGGTTTTAACAGAATGGATAGCAGTGATTACGAGCGGCGACGCGGTCGTGTGACAGTCGCCGCGCGTCCACCGACAGGAAATATCACCAACACGATGAATATTAAATTTACGAATGCATGTGCTACAAGCACATGCAATCGATCGATTGTTTTGCTAAACTTGATTGGCAATGTTTAAGACATATTATACCTGAGAGGGATGACCGATTGATTAAAAGACTGCAGAATGACTCTGCGTTGGTAAACTTCCTACAAATGGACGGATGATTGCATAAGGTGAATGTCTTGAAGGTAAAATCGGCGATATAAATGGGAGTGACTTCCAATATAGAGATTATGGTTTTTAGCCCATGATTATGTACGAGTACATGATTAGGACAAAAGCAAATACAACATTTTATTTCTAAGATTAAAACTGTGTCATTTTTCCTTCTTGTTATAATTTCATACATTTACATTTGTTGCATACTTAAAGTTGCATTAATTGAGTCAGCTCATCTGACGCGCGACAGCATCCTGACTACGAAGCTAAAGGAAAACGCCGTTTAATCCATTAAGGCAATGAAATAATTAACAGTTAACTCTTTAAATTGATTTGATAGCTGTCCAATGCTTAATTAAGAGCTTATGGAAGTACTCGCTGATATAAAAGGTCGTATACAACTATTCTGCAATTGCATCAATTCCATCGTGCTATCACTAATACCTTTAAACTGTAATGATTATGAACAGTACTTGTACTTTAAGATAGTAAAATTCAAGTAATCCAACAAGCCAGCGACATTTTAATAACATGGATCAAATAGAACAAAAGCATGTGGACTGAGCACTCGACAAGATGAAAGTTAAAAGGGTCGCGGGGGTGCGACGGGGCGGCGCAGGGGGAGCGGGTAGAATGTCTTATTCCCTCCACAATTCAGAGATATTTCTTGTTTTTCATACGCAAATATATCCTCGTTATGGAGGCACACGTGAGGCTGCGATTGCGTGCGCGCTCAGGAATACCTTCGCAAGGTCGAGCTACGCCCAATCCTCGCCAGCAAACACAAAGAGCAATCATCCAAAATTTCTTTTAGGAACTAGCTATTAAATAATTGTTTTTTTTTAAATCCCAATTGTGAACATTTTATTTTTATCTGATTATGATAGACATCAGATTGTAATAGACAACATCCCCAAATAATGGTCAGGATGCTTTCTCTATTTATTTTCTGTGCAAGTATTTTAAGGTAGCAATGTAATAAACTAATTTAATGAATTACTATATGTCAATTCACTTATTTAGTTTTCACAACTTTTACCAAAAGAAGAAGGTTAACAATTCATATGTAAGTTTTTTTTAAATCTTCAATAAAGTTGACGAGCACTCTACCAAGTACCACTCACTTAAATTCAAAGCATTTAGAAAATTAAGATAGAACCTATAATTAGGCTTTTAACTCTCTATCAAAACCTGAATGTGCAGTGCAACATTTGGTAAACAAAGGCTGATGAGGATTGAGGTAATTTTAAAATTGTAATAAACCATTCATCATCCCCCACTAAGGACAATAAGTCCCCACTGAGGGGCATGGAGCCTATGTATGTTAAGGGTAACTAGACCATAGTCAATGACACTGACCAAGTGCGGGTTAGTTGACTTAACACATATCTTTGAATTTCTTCTCAAATATGTGCAACTTGCATCATGATGTTTTCTTTGATCATAAGAACAAGATAAATGTGCATATTGGACAAACATGCATGGCGGTATTCCAACCCAGGACCTGCAGAATACACATCAAGTGCTTAACCTCTGAGCCACCAACACTCTAAGACATAACTATAATAAAAAATTTAATTTTATACCTTATAATTTAATTTTTCTATGTCAACACACTGATTATTGTTTAAAATTACAATACTTTGTTTTATTTTAAAGGGAGGAAAAATATAAAAATACATCACATTTAGCAGCTTATTACCATCCTAAGAACATTATTAATTCATTTAGAAAACCTCTATGATTATCATTCCAGAATTTCCCTTCTCCGCTTATTGGATTTATTACAAAGTAGATTTAATATCAAATATGGCAACATTTAGTGTAATGAGCTTCAACTAAGAGAACAGATCTGTCAACTAGGCACAGTCTAATCTGACAAAAAAAAAGAACAGTAAGTTCTAAACTTGCTTGTGTGCTTGTTCGCACCTCCATGAACAGTTGTAGAATTTATGTGAAAAATGTATGTAGTCCAACGGAGGCTCTTGTCCTCCATGTCTCTATAGTCCAAGTTAATGAAAATAGTAAATATAAGTTGTAAATCATCACTGAGCAAAACATTGGCAAAGAATGTGCATGTTACACGGGAAGTATATCATGTGACTAGAAACACTTTAAATATACCTGTATATATTTTTATAAAATCTTATGATATGACTGAAATAATAGACATGTCTCTCATACCTACATAATCTAAACCAAGCATAAGTTATGGTGTTTTTGAAGTACCCTAATAATATATTTATTAACATTTTAACTAGTAACAAGACTGTAATTTAATGCATGTTTTGGAAAATAATGTCAAACCTACAAGAAAATAATTCAATAGGTCTAATTGACTGTTACAGCACACATGCAGGTTCTTTGTACTAAAAGCCAAATTCTGCTTAGAAATTTTAAACATTTAACATAACTAAATGACTTACTTACTGAGGTAATTTTATTTCATTTTTAAATACTAAGAGAAGTTTCTGGACAATGTTTCAAGTAGTAAACTACTAATTTATATAAAATTAGTTGTTTATTTCTTACCTCCGTTTGGTCAAATTCCTCCAAAAGTCTATCATTCCTTTGTTTTTCATAAAGAGCACGAGCCAATGCACTTCTAGGACGATATAAACCATTAACAGCCATTACTTGATTCTTTTGATTCTCCACTAAGTTCAGTCTTGGATTCTTATATGAATAGTGTTTTTGTTTTGGACAAATATCTTGACATACTTTGTTAAGATAACAATAAAAAGTCTTCTTGTTATTTTGATCAGGTTTGTAGAAAATTTCTTGGCAAGTCAAATATATTAAGTCAGAAAAAAGGAGGTAAAACAATAACATTTAATAATTCCTACAGCTTATGCTGTCAACATTTTAAAATAACCTCCAAAATGTAGAACAAAGAACAAATGTTTCACATACGAATTACCTTTGTATAATGCACATAATTTACTAATATTATTTAATTAAATAACAAGTGGTTTTATACTATGTTTACACGGAAATAGAAAATTCATAAACCACAATTACTTATTATTGATACGTCAATGTCACATGTTTTTTTGCGATAAGCGAAAGAGGGCGCTATGTGAACTGTCAAGAAAAAAATCCGGGGTATGACACAGATTATTAAAAAATATTTCGCGATTTTGATAAATAGTTAAATAAGTTTATTTCTATAGGTGTAAAAAGATTAGATATATAGAAAGGTTACAAAGAAATCATTCAAAGGCAGACATCAAAGGCTAAGTATTTTAATAGGAATAGCGGCCTAAAATTATAATAGAAATACGATAATTTCTTATTTTTCATAAGCTACAAAAGTAAATCAAGCGTTTTTAGTAAAAATAATACATACCATTTGTTGCTTGGATTCTATTGATGCTCTCGCAACAATTTCACGAAGAACGTTATTCATCATATTTATTGCGTTCACGAATTTCATAAAAGTGTCACGGAGTAGTTAAATTTCTTATTATCAACACAATTAAACAATGTTTTATACGAAATAAAAGCACAGTTGCTTGATGGCGGCATTTAACAGTACTAGATAACTTTACGGTATATTGTTTGGTGAGAGGTGGGAGATCTTATTGACTTATTTATAAAAAGTAAGTGTTTGAGATCTAACTCCCGGTTCGGCCTTGGCCGTGACCGTCCGTCGTTCGTTCACTGCCACAGCGTTGCGCTTGATCACCTCTATAATTTTGATAGAAATAACAATCAAAAATTTTGATTGTCAGACGTGACCAATATTTCCCTCTATGATCTTAAATTTTTACTTTTACGAGTATTATGGTTACATATACATTTTTGTATTGGTTTTTATGCAAGATGGAATTTATTTTGTTGCCTAGGCCTGTTCCTAATGAGTTAATGATATAGGTAAGCCCACAAGTATTTAACCCTGTGACAGTGACACTGTAATCGCTATACTATATTTTACATAAAAATAAACAATCCTTTACATCCTGCATGATGGTAATTTCTTATAACGTAAAATATGGTGTCTTAAACAATTGCAGATTTCAGACTGTAAAAAGAAAAATCTTTCCCGCTTAATAACATTTTGAATGTAGTAGACAAAGCTTCGCTATGGTTTTTGTTGTAGATAATTTACCAACGCAGAAGTTAATGTAAGTAAATCATTATTTTACTGACCTTTTTTTCGACTGGATGAACTTTCGGCTTGTGAAAATTTGCCATCGTTTTATTATAAATTCTTCTACTTATTCAATATTTCGATGCCTTGAAGTGAGTCCTGATATGACAAATTCCGCACTTATAGTGGCTATCTTCAGGAATCGTTATATAGGTTTTAGATAAAATGTTTGTCAAACGTGATAAACGGCGGCAGATAACTCGATGTTAACGTGTCGTTTGCCAAACATATGTATACTTAATTTCAACATATTAAGTCCGAATACATTTTAAACATGTAATTTTTATGCAATTGCAAAAGTTAATTTTCTGTTTGTATAGATTGGGGCAAAAATCATGAAATAGGAATATTACGCGGTTCAATTGATGCTTTGTATAGTATAGGCATCGGAAATGGGTCATGAAAACTAGAAACAACAACTACTAAAACTACTTCAGGCTTGGTTTCTTTGTGGTCGTGGTCTTTCTCCAATCGAGCGGTTATAGGTGCGGCAGCTGATATTGTAGTCTTTCCTACTTTTAGCATTATGTTATTTTAGTGAAATTGTTGAAGATATTTCTTTCTATCTATCCAATAATAAAGTTAACAAAAATTGCAAGACCAAATAAAATAGTAAAAAGTTACTATAATTAACAGTAAGTACCTAGAAAATTGTGATAAAAGACAAAAGAGTATAATAATTGGTTTGCGGGTTCAATATGGCTTTTCGATGACGCGTCTCTTGCCCCGAGCGGTGTCCGCTGCGCCGGCGCGCGCGGGACATTTAAAATAATTACAAGCCATCGGAGAGACGTAACAGCCGGTGTTTTGAGAACATTACTTATTTTTTAATTCCGAAAAATTGTTTTAAAAGCACACACTTAGAGCCTATTGACGCATGGCGAACAATAAATGAAGATTTTACAATTGTTGAATAAAACTTTTTTATGCTAGTTAGTTTAGTTGTTTTCAAATCATCAAGTTAATACTCAATACTCGATATATTGATAATATAAAAAATTAAGCGAAATCTAAGGTTTGTAATAGACTAATAAAAATATTATAGTAAAAATTTTAATTATAACAGATAATACCAAGAAATTAAGGATAATTAGGCGGACCGTTTATATTCGTATTTGAAGTTTTCAAAATTATTAAAATGATGTTAACCGTTTTATGACGACTAAATTTCAATCTTAATATTATAAATGCGAATGTTTAGATGGATGGATTATGAAATTTGGCACAATAGACAATAGAACATAGTCTGGAAGAACACATAGGCTACTTATTAAGGTTTTTTTTTTAATTCCGCGCGGACGATGTCGCAGGCTAGTCATCTAAATTTTAAATTGTTTTTTTTTTAAATAAATATTAAATTTATATTGTTTACTACTTTCTTCTAATAAAACAGGTAAATAAATCTAAATATATCTTAATAGCGATAGTAAACAAGCAAACGCTACTTGTGGTAATGTTGGTTTTATAATATAAAAAACAAAAAATGTAAGTACATTACGGTAATGGTTTAAGGCACACATGCTCATATAAATACGCGCAGTAGATCGCTTAAGTTAACACGAAATTAAACATTCCGGTCGGCGATAGCGCGAGGAGGTGCGCTAAAGCAATACAAAATCAAGCGGTCGGTTTAATTTAAATCAGTGCTCGTAGTTTTTGCACCCCCGACCGCATTCTCACAGCGGCGAGACTGCATGCACTTCAATTCTGATTGGATCATTACCGAGTTCATCATACCCCGTGCGATCCGCCGCAGAGAGCGTCGCCCCGCGCGCTCCGTATGCCCCGTCTTCGCCCGTCGCCAGACAAACGAGCCAGACCACATCGCACACGAATTATTCCATATCATGATTATTGGAACATTATTGCACTCCGTAACTAACAATTGACATTAGGAAATGCAATTTCATATTGATTTCGTAATCTCGAGCGTCGTTTATTTTTATCAATGCAGCAAATCTATCTATGATTTGCGGCTTACCATCTCGTGGTATGCTTGTTTTCTGCGGCTCCGTGCCTGAAGGGAATGTCATTAAAAGCTCGATGGGGGATTAGGCGGTTTTAAGTCTTCACGTAGAACGGCAGGAAATCGGACTTTAGCCGAACAAAGGGTGGGAATAAAGCGAGAAATTATCTTTTCGACGAAATGAAAACCGCTAAGGTGGCGATTACACGGTTACAGATGGAGGCGTTGAGTTATCAAAATATAATAATTTTTCACATCGGCCGGAAGGTGTCGCGCGGTCACGTCTCGCGGTCGCAGCGCTCGCTAAACGATCTGATTTCGACAGCAGCTTTAGAACAATACATCTGAGGAGCTGTCTTCACAAAAAATATCTAAGTTACAAATTATTCAGGTTCTATTTTTTACCTTTTTCTACTTATAATAGTCTGCGCTGTTTATTGGCTGCTTATTAAGAGAAGAATAATTCATTCGGTTCGAAGTAAAAGTTCCACTAAATGTGTTATTTAAGTACGGTGCATAGTGGTTGTGTAGTTACGAGGAATGTATTTATAACAAAATGATGCTACATATTAAACGTCGCATGGAATTGTCTTTATTATCTTATTTGTCGCGAGTCAACAATACACTCATCACGTTTCTAATAAAAATCTTTCGCTGCACATCTGTTGTGTTGCACAACCGCGTTCATTATCGTTAATGGACGCTCCTCTTGTCTATGGTATGTCTGATTATTGCGACTTTTGTATTGTTATCAAATACTTTATAAATGCTTATCCATTTTACTTAACGGTACATGTATTCATAAATGTTTTTATTTAAGATGTTGTAACTGTATTTTAATTATACAAACGAAGCAAAGATTTCTCATTTTTGTCTTTTATAAATGTAAGATTTATAGTACATAATTAATAATGTATGATGGTTAGCTTTAAAACCTAAGTTTGTTTTATCAACTAACTATCTGTCGCCCGCGACTCCGTCCGCGCGAAATTAAAAATAAATAATTAGTATATGTGTTCTTCCAGATTATGTTCTACATCTATGTCAAATTTCAGCGAGGTTCATGCAGCCGTACTGAATCATCCATCCATCCATCCAAATATTCGAATTTATAATATTAGTATGATTTAAATCAATAAATTCCAAAATTGCAATGTCATTATAACTTAGCGTGTTGCAATCTTTCGAATTTGATAAAATACGAAGCAGAGTGTCAAGTTTAATAAATTTTGCAAATGAATTTTTTTCGAACTTTTTAAAACTGAAAAGAGAACTTAAATCATTCAAAAGATGTTTCGATAATGGTAAAATATAACAATTACTACCCTAGTCAATAATCATTACGATCGGATTGTAAAGAATTAAATATAATTCGAATAATCGGTACTGGAGCGAGGTAACTTTTAACTTTTAAGAGACAGGACCTGCCAAGCCGCGCATTCACTTTTTTTAAATAAAAAGGAACAATTAGTTGTAAGGTTTCTTGGTTTTGTTCGTGATTTGTGTACCTAACCTATCCGTAAAAGTCAGTATGATATGCTCAAGCTTTGTCTTCCTTATATTACCCGTCGCGTAAAGTAACGCAGAATTTAATTACTTCAACGGCGGCGTCCGTCGACTCTTCGCCGCCTAGTCCGTTACTTTATAGTCAAAGGATACAACAAAACAATTGTAGGAGGCGGCGCGGCGCGATGTGGCCGACAGCGGAGGGCACTCGAGATTTCAATTTAGGACGTGATGATGCGAGTTTTCATTTACATTAGCCTCATGAAATCGATTACATGGGGAACGAAGAAAAATCCACGTAATTGCTTTTCGAGTAATAGATAAAGATAATAATCACAAATTAAAAAAAGG
The DNA here is from genome assembly GCF_912999745.1 of Papilio machaon. Lineage (NCBI taxonomy): Eukaryota > Metazoa > Arthropoda > Insecta > Lepidoptera > Papilionidae > Papilio > Papilio machaon. Next base: position 3,384,740 of record NC_059997.1, read on the forward strand.
TTTCAGTAGAAATTTATCACTATTATAATATATTGTTTAACACACGGGTCTTTTTATATTTGGATTACATAAAATTGTGATATGGTATTTCATGTTAGTGTTTATCTATTTCTAAATGTAGTAACATATGTATGGTTGGTGAATCCAGACAACACGAGAATACTCGAAACCAAAAGTGAAATAAAGAATTGAATTGTTTTCAGCGTAACAAAAATAATGTATATACGAATTCAATGGAAATGGGAAATTATATTTTATACGTGTTTTTTTTTTTGGTGTTTAAATTAATATCACAAATATGACTGTTTTAAATAGGTCTGTGATTACAGCTTCATAAATTTAATGTACATATTTTTAAACGTTAAAGGTTAAAATTGTTTACATACATTTATTGTAATTTCTCATTTCCAATAAATTCGACTATAAGCTAGTAATACTTATTAACTTTATTGATGGTTACTTTATAAACAAATGCTAGACGTTTTGCTTATAAAATCAATAAAGTAGTTAACGGCGCGTCGCCGCGAGAGAGCGCTTGCTTTCTGCTGCAGACTTCGCTGTTAAAGTAGAATTTATCGCCGATGCAAATTACAAGGAAAATAATAATGAGTCCATGTATATCTCATTACTTAAGTTGAAGCCCAACGACTGTGGACAGGCTAAGAAATCAGGATGCAATTTGATAAACGTTCCATAAGGTTCTACAAGAAATTCATATGCAACTTATTTACAACCGTACTTGTAAGTGCATAAAGTTAGTTTTTTAGTAAATAAAAGGAGGTACATATAATTTTATAGAATTTCATTGCTGCAAAAGGCGTTCGTTAGGCACTTCCATAATTAAAAAATAAAATTGACGCCGGATCGAGCAAGTGCTGAAAACTGCGTTGGAACCACTTGAGTGATGCGCCGGCGCGCTCTTTTATTTTGTAATTTATTCGATGTGCTTTTGATCCTTGTGTGAGGCTGATATAATAATGAAAATATATTTACTATAATCGACTAGTCATGTTATTATATGCCTAAAAGAGACATTCATTAGAAATATTGCAAGTACTCTATTAATTAATAATAATGACAACAATAAGAAGTGATGCAGGCATTACACTTTGTGTATTTAATCAAGGTGTCAATAAAAATGGCAATAAAATTACAAAACTCACTTCAATGAAAAAAAAAAAACATTCAACTAGCAATAGAGATATGCAATAAACAACGCACTAATTTACACGACATAAAGAAGTAATATATTTAATTTAGTCCTGGCAGCACTAAGCGGCGTTAAGTGCTTGTATCACTGCATATTTCGTCTCCGCGTCATTTAGATTGCGGGAACAAATTGCGAGGCGCACCTCAAGGCGCATCAGCGCGCCGAGAATAATTAAGGCCTCTTATAATTACCTGCGTCGGTGTTTAAAATGCAAATGTTGTCGCCCGCAGAGTCTTCAACGCGTAATGTATGCGAATTGGGAAGAGATAAGAGCGAGAGATTTACACCTTGACGTGCCATGTCCCGTGCCTTTACCGTTCGTTGACCGAGAACGATGCGAATTTTATGTCCGCGCCTTGTTACTGTTGTCATTTGTATTTAAAGAATCATGTTACTAATGAAACAAGACGCGCCAGTCAGATCCAAATTAAAGAATTTGGTTTAAGATGTAATTAATTCTGCAGGTTGTGTGGTGTGCACAAGGGTGTGTTGGAATACTGTCACTAAAACAGCGGTAGTTCGAACAATAAGAGCAGTATTACAATTATATTAATTAACTAGCAGCTGCCCGTAACTCCTTCAGCGCAAAATTAGAAAAAAAGTAGCCAAAAACATCCGCACACATCAGCTACCCTCCAGTCAAAGTCCCGCCAAAATCGGCATAGCCGTATCCGAGTTAGCGGTCGCCCTCGACTTCGTTAGCGTGGAATTAAAATATACATATTTTTAGTTATAGGTAAAGCAAATAAATCACGTACATAAAATATATATTTTTTTCGATATTACATACAGACACTCCAATTTTAATAACTGTTAGATATCGAATTAATTATATAACTACATGAATATTTAAAAGTAAAAATATTGTCAATAAGTCCGCGTAACTTCAAGTCAAAACCACCAAGCCGTCGTGCAGTACAAAACGTAAATTGTTCTCTAAAGTGAAGAAGGATACTCTTCGTCATAATGTTTTTATTTTGTGTGTACAATACGATACCTATGAGCCAATAACGGATTCACTATACCCCTTTAAAAATGTAAATAGAACAATGCCACGCGAATGCTCTTTATCAACTGGGAATATCGCCTTCACTTAATACCAGGTACGAATAGAAAAGTGGTCGTAAAGATTGACAAAAAAATGATTTTTTTTTCACGATTTGCTCAAATTGTATATTGTCTGAGTAATATCTATAGCTGTGTAAAGATAAAAAAGGTTAAAAAGATTTTTGCAATACGTCAAAAAATTCCTTTGTTTTAGGTGTGATCAGTGGGAACCTTGACACCTGTTTGTATTTTTGCGCAAAAAATCGCTGTTACTTTTGTGACAGGCAAATTTAGAGGGTGTCATGTGATCTGTGATTTTATGACCAAAGAATCTTGATGCTTTATAAATCTATTTGATTTAGTTTACACCATTATTGTATATTAAAGTTTGTATTATTAATGTTATTGCCAATGCTAGAAAGTATTAAACTTTAAAATCTTTAAAATTAACCAATACATAAAATAATTCACTAAAAACTACGAAGTATCAAAAATGTTTGTACTAACTACATTAAAATACACGACAATGCATTTTTTGAGGTTCATTCAAAATGTTTAAGCTGTCAAATGGTCTTGAATTTAATGAAACACGATGTTTCCAGCAATTTGCATGACTTTTTTAAACTGTATCTAAAAATATTATGTTCAAATTAAACATGAATTAAAATTACTAACGCACTTACAGTACGTTACGATACACAAGAAAAATTAGATACTAAAACAATGTCAAATCGCAAACATTTGTTGCCAATACAAAAGAGCGATTGCACACAAAACGTACGTTGGCAACACAGACGTGACAACAAAAGCCTACAGATCCCGTTTGTCCGGCGGGAGGCTTCCGTGATTTAATACAAATTATTATTAGAGGACATAAATAACGGTACAACAGGGGCGAAGCTAGCAGAAGGTTCTTAATAAGTAATAAAGGGGTCATCTTTCATGACTGCAGCCGATGTGGACAGAATTAACTCGGGACACTTGCTTCACCGTGTCGTTTAATGACCTTCAAGAACAAATCCATAACACAGCTGGCGTAGTATACTTTAAGAAAACTATTTTTTAATCTAACATCTTACTCATATTGTAACTGTGAATGTTTAGATGGATGGATGGATGTTTGTTTGAAGGTATCTCCGGAACGACTCAACGGATCTTGATGAAATTTGGCAAAAATTTAAAACATCGTCTGGTAGAACACATAGAATTATTAAGTTTTTTTTATTTCGGTGCGGACGGAGTCCCAGGCGACAGCTAGTATAATAATAAAGCCTAAGTTACCAAGATATAAAAAGGATTATTGAGAACAAACTTTTTTAACTTTAACAATACGGTAAAAAAAGTAACAAGGTAAAAGTTGATACCTATATTAACCCAAACAAGGGTATAAATATGAAAACGTATGAAATGAGAAAATTAATATTGCAGGTGCGTAGAATTGTCAGAAGGCAGTTTATTGGCGTAATTCATTCATCGATGTGATTAGTGCGGGCCGTGTGAGGAATACTCTGGGGCGGCTAGTGCAACGCCACGTATAATTGTGTGGTTGATACAACCCCTTGAAAAGTATTCGGTTATTGTGGTATGATTGATTGAGGTTATATTGGAAGAAAAATAATAGCACTAGAAGATTACGTTAATTCATTTTACATGTACTAATTTAAAGCAACAAAGTTTTTTTCTTGCTGCTTTATAACCGATTTATTGAAACCGTTCGCTTGGGGTTTATTTCGAGTGTCAGTTGGGCTTATTGTTTTTTTTACACTGCTGTACCGCTGCTGCTGCTTACACTGTGATAATTTTCGAAAAGATTTATTTTCTTGATAGATTTGTTGAAGCAACACAATCTCTGTTCTAATTTTTTATCAAACTTAATGGTGTTTATATAAAAAAAACTTGAAAGTAAATGATTTCCTTCTTTGGCGTAACAGAGATAAAGAAGTAGTTTAAAATTAATGTTTTTACCAAAACAAATTTAAAATAACAGTTTGTAAAACATGTTTTTTTATCAATAGATATAATTTTTAATGAAAATATATTAACTAAAATAAATTAAGTTATCTTCGTCATCATCTAAATGGGGGGTGGTATATACAGTTGAATCACCGCTGGCACTGATTTCACTCACATTCATCGTAGTAGTGTTGTTATTAAACTGTACTTAGGATTTATATTCAATGTTATTTGTATAAATAGGTAAATGTTTTTGTCAAATTATCGCATACGTAACAGACATCTATATGCAAAAATTTGGGCTAACCAGTTTTGTTTACGTTGAGGTACGACCCAGTTTCTTCTTTTATATGTATTTAGATTAGATATATTATATTTTAAAAAAAAAAACAGTTAGCTAAAGCATATTCCTTAAAGCCACTTTAATAAATCACGATACTTGAGACGAATCTAATATTAAAATAAGTCAGGTTTCGACGGAGCGTAATATCCCGCAAAACCCTGCAATCCGAAAGCTCTCACTTTGGCGATATCAAATTCAACTCGTATTAAGGCCTCTCTGAAATAATTTTGATAGCTTCAAAGCTGAAAGGGTTAGCGGGGAGCCGGGGAGCGCCGCAAAGCGCTGTGGCCCAGCCATTATAACACTAATCGGCGGAGTGCCGACTGCCGACTGTCGGCTTTCTAAATATCGCTTTTACGCATATTTATCGAACCATAAATAACGACTCTATGAAAAATATAAATGTTCTCTTTTTTCTATCGCTTTCCGAGTTTCGCGTTTTTTTTCATAGAGTCAAAAGGTTGAACAGACCACTTTCGCATTATGGAATTGCCAAAACTCCATTTCCCGGCATACAACAAAGTGACGTAACCATAATATACTCTAATCAAATTTCCATCGTATGCTGTTGTACGAAGGTTGATTTTCACATGTGTGAATTTATTAGTTAGAATATACAGTAACTTGTATCAACAGTGAGCGTAGAAATGAGATATTTTGGCAGTATTACGCAAATTGGATAGCTTTCAACACTCAACGGAGTAGATTCGGAACTTTCGCGGGGAAAATTGAATTAAAAATATCATAAGACGTAAATATGTATGGAGGCCGTAATGATGTTGCTCGGGACCGCAAGTGCAGCTGAAGACGTCGTACTTTGGAGTGGGAAAACGAGCGACTGCTTACTCTAATTTATATAAAGTTCAATTCCGTACTTATTCGTTGTATTATTTTAGCGTGTTGCTAAATGAAATTGTTTAACTTCACTTTACTTATATTGTCTTTGTCAATAGACCTTATAACAGATGTATGTAGTTGGTAACAAAAAATCAAATCGATCTCCGAAAACAGGACCTCGGTAATTTTTGATAATTACATAGGAGCGGCCTAAAATTACACGATCGGACTACTTGAGCGTGGGATGAAGACAACACACATACACGTCAATAATTGTTCCTTATTAAAATGGACGCTAATCTTTTACGGAGCAGAGCCGGGCGAGCACCGCATTATGCCTAAGAATCGACAGCTATAATTTTTGTTCAATCAAGATTTAATTGTTTTAATGAGGCAGCATGCGTGAATCGCCGGCCCAATTATTGTTTATTTTTAATCGCCTCCAGTGGTTTTTATGTTCGCAACCGGCCGGCCACGGCGCCCTCGGGTGATCATTTTCATTATTTTAATAATGTAAACTCCCAATAATAATTTACTCTGATTTGGGGCTAAACACGTTAAGACGTATTTATGGATTCCTCGAGATCGGACTCGAGAAATTTGGTTCGATCGTTTGATAGTTTATTAATGGACGTTTTAGTAATTATGATAATACTTACAGTGAAATAAATAAT